>NW_025920255.1:0-300000 GCF_902686445.1 Sciurus carolinensis | reverse complement strand
TTTCTTTTTTTTTTTTTTTTTTTTTTTTTGTTTGAGAATCTCTATCTCTTTGTTGAAAAGATTTTTTGCTTCCTGCAGTTTCTCTTTCAGGTTATTTGTATTATCATTTATTGCCTGCATTTGTTCTCTCATCTCATCCTTTGCTTTATGAATCATCTTAATCATGTATAATCTGAAGTCCTTTTCTGACATTTCTTCTAACATACTTTCATTCTCTTAATATATAATCTAGATTTGTTTGGATCATTTTCTTCCCTTGTTTTTTCATGCTCTTCATGTATCTTCCCCTCTACCAGTGCAGATCTAGGGTATTGTAGATTTCCCCCTATAGGCTTATAGTGGCCCTATAGGTTTCCAAAACCTTTTCTTTAAGGGGAGATCAATATTAGCAGTGCCCAAATCAGACACTATGCAATCCTAGACCAAATAGCCCCTATGAGGACAATAACAATATTGTCATAATAAACAGAATGAGTTCAAATATTATGTTCAGTAAAACAAGCAGATTTGCAATAAGGTCTGTAGTTTCTAATGGATGACAAAGAGGATGCAGATCGATGTAGAATATAGCTTTTAATGGGATGAGAAAAGAATATACAGAAGTTCTAGAAAATAGAAAGGGTGAGAGTGTAATCAAAAGAAATTGGATGTTAGCATGCAAAAAGGGAGAATGAGACTCTGAGGGTACAGGTAAACAAAAGGAAAAGAGAGCAAGGAAAGTAAAGAAATAAAAACTTAAAATTTTTCAATAAGAGAAAAAAGAAAATCTACAGTATAACAGTCATATAATAATGCAACCTCCCAGTCTTCAGTAGCCTGTTGCATGAGAGGTACCTGACAATGAGCTTCAAGTCTCCAGCAGGCATCTCAAGATGGGATTTGCCCCACCTAAAGATCAGAGCTATGGCTTCCTGGATTATCCAAGATGGCCTCTCTAGCTTCCAAAAGTGTTGGCAAATGGGGAGCTGCAGCTCAGCGTGTTGATATGGTCAGCTGGAGGTCCTGGAAGTGGGGTGTGGTTTATCAGACAGGGATTCTGGAGGTCGGGTGTATTTGCTGTGGTTGCGGGATCCTGGAGGCCGGGTGCAATCGGTCAGTATGGGGTCCCGGTTATAGGGCGCAGTTACTTGGTCTGGGGGTCCTGGCGGCAGGGAGCAGTCAGTCAATGTGAGGTCCCCAGAGGAAGGGAGTGATTGGTCAGGCTGAGGGATCCTGGAGATGGGGCTCAGCCAGTCTTTCCAGGGGTCCTATGGGGCCTGGTTGTTGTCTCAAAATGGTGGCCGCCACGTGCAATCAAATCTGCAGATACTGTAACAGTGAACTTTCAGGCAACAGCAGGCAGCTTGTGCTCCACTGGAGGTCAGTGATCAGTTTGCTGACTATTGTCGGACAATCGGGAGGTGAACTTCGTGCGCTGGGTGATGGATAGGTGTAAGGCAGGTGATGGACAGGCAAGAGGCAGACAAATGGCGGATAATAGGTGCCTGACAGTGAGCAATCTGCTCTCAAAAAAGGCATCAATATGCTGGCAGACTTCAGGTGATCACAGCAGACAAATGGGGTAAACAGCGGGGGATCTATAAGCAGCAAAAACTGCCTCACCAAGAAACAGATATCCTCTGTTCGAAACTGAAATTACGGAGCAACAAGGAACACAGCCTCCCTCTAGCCCACCCTCTTGGATCTTCTAGTCAAGCCTCTTTACAGCCTTCTGAAAGAAACTTTACACCAAGGAGCAACCACTCTAATATGGGAACCAAAACATATTAAAGCCTTTAAGACATTATAAGGGGCCCTACTCCAAGCCCCTGCCCTTAGTTTACCTACTGAAGAGAAATTTAACCTTTTTATCACTGAAAGAGGAGGAATAGACCTAGGAGTGGTAACCCAAAAGAATGGACCTATTCAGCAGTCAGTAGTCTATGTCAGCAAGGAATTTGACATGGTGTCTCAGGGATGGCCCCACTGTTTGCTAATAATTGCAACTGTAGCCCTTCTAGTCCCTGAGGCAATTAAAATCACCCTGGGAAAAGACCTTATTGTCTACACTTCCCATGATGTATCAGGAATTTTTAACACTAAAGGAGGACTATGGCTTTCATACAGTTGCCTTCTAAAACATAAGGCTTTAGTTCTGGAAGGACCCATAACTCAGAAAAGGACTTGTTCTACTTTAAATTCAGCTACTTTCCTACCAGAAACATTAGAGGAAAGTCCTGAACACGACTGCCAACTGGTCCTATCTATGAATTACTCAGCCCGAGAATACCTTCATAACCTTCCCCTGTCTAATCCAGATCTCACCATGTTCACTGATGGAAGTTCCTTTGTAGAACAAGGAGAATGCAAAGCTGGATATGCTCTGGTGACTCTATATGACACTTTAGAAGCACAATATTTGCCCCCAGCACAAGTGCACAACTTGCAGAATTGATAGCCCTAACAAAAGCCCTCAAACTAGGGAAACAACAGAGAATTGATATTTATACTGACTCTAAATATGCCTACCTAATCCTGCATGCACATGCAGCAATTTGGAAAGAAAGAGGATTTCAAACAACTGGGGGAACAGCTATATAAAACTATAAACAGATCTTAAAACTATTAGAAGCTGTCCATTTACCCAAAGAGGTAGCAGTAATCCACTGCCCTGGACATCAAAAAGGAATAGGTGAAATAACAGAAGGCAATAGACAAGCAGATCAGCAAGACAAAGAAGGTGTTAAGGGGACTTTACAACAAAATGACAACCTTAGTCCCTCTAATATGGACAGGTCCTCCCCCAGAGATAAGACCCCAATACACCCAGGAGGAAAGAGCAGGCTTTATCTAGAGGAGGTAACCTCTTACCTTCTGGGTGGATTCAGATGAAAGATAACAAAACTTACCTGCTAATTCCCAGTGGAAGATTTTACACACCCTACATCAATCTTTCCATCTGGGAGAAGAAAACACTCTCAATTTAACTCAAGAGATATTTGAAGGGAAACATATTTCAAAAACAATTCAACAAATAGTCAAAGTCTGTTAGATGTGCAAAAGAAATAACCTACTCAACTCTGCCAAAAAGCCCCCAAAGCTACAAAGGACAGGACAATTCTCTGGAGAAGACTGGCAACTTGATTTTAACTCACATGCCAAAGAGTAATGGATTTCAATATTTATTGGTTATGGTAGATACTTTTACTAGGTGGACTGAGGCCTATCCCTCCAGAACTGAACAGGCAGGAGAAGTAGTCAAAGCCTATTACAGGAAATAATTCCTTGATTTGGGCTGCCCTGCAGCCTCCAAAGTGACAATGGAGCTTCTTTCAAGGCCGCTGTCACTCAGGGATTATCCAAAGTCCTAGGCATAAAATACCATCTCCACTGTGCATGGAGGCCCCAATCCTCAGGAAAGGTAGAAAAGACTAATGACATCCTAAAGAGGCATCTAAGAAAACTCACTCAAGAAACTCACTACTCATGGCCTAAAATGCTTCCTCTAGCCCTACTCAGAATCAGAAATATCCCCAAAACATTAGGGCTCAGTCCATTGGAGCTCTTATATGGGAGGCCATTCCTAAGGAATGATATCCTTAAAGATCAGGAAACTGCAGATTTAGTGGCTCATATCACAAAGTTGGCCAAATTTCAAACTGAAATCTGTAAATATCCTGTATCTGAGTCAATCACTTCTCCATCTCTGTATGAACCTGGAGATCTAGTTGATAAACCATACCTTTAAATTCTTCGAACTTAGGCCCTATTTGGAAAGGACCTTTTCCTGTAATCTTATCTACCCCCTCTGCAGTAAAAGTGCTGGGACAAGAGAACTGTATCCACCACTCTCAAGTTAAAGCCTGTCATCCTGAGTCAACTCCCAAAGAAACTTCCTCCCAAGGTACTGAGGAACAATACTCCTATACTCCAATAGAAGACCTAAAATATCTCTTCTGCAGAGACAATGGTGATATGTAAACTTTTCTTCCTCTCTTTCTTTATTATTGTAGACAGATTCACTGAAACTAATTCTTTTCTAAATTGAGCCCAGCAATATGACACTAAGTTACAGAAAGATAATTGCTTGATGTGTGAACTATTATCCCTTTCCAGCACCTCAAGACTACCTTGGTGAGTATCTCCTTTACAGGGAGATGACTGGAAATATTTACAGTCCTTGATATTAGAACAAAAGAGAAAAAGACCCTCCTTACAAACTGCTACTCATGCCAATATTAGTTTATGGTCTATCAATGAAACTTTATCACTACCAGGTCATAAAAAAGTTTTCATTTTAGAGCAGACCAACATTCAAATTTCTACTGCTGTTAAGTCACATACAGGCCCATTCACTTCTAACTCTCCACCCCTGCCATCAATATGTCACAGATACAAAGATGGTTATAAATGGAAAGTTATGGCTTAAACCCACCATTGGGCATCTGAACCAAAAGGCCCCAATCTGTTGGGAACAACATAACCATACCTATGATATATGACCTAATAGTACTCAAGAATTAGAATGGACCCCAGAGTCACTATGCCAACAAATTATAATTTTACAAGCCAATGATTGGTTTGGAACTAATTGGCTATCTAGACCTGAAATTACCTGGCCAGCACCCAATGGGACAAAATGGATATGTGGAACTAACTTATGGCCCTGGCTTCCCCAAGGTTGGATAGGAAGATGTACTATAGGGTACCCCTGGATGCAAGGGAGATGAACCTGAAGTATAGAGCAGTCATCAAATATCCCTGATCTCAAACATAGATGGGGACAATCTGTTTTTCATTGTTGTGATAATTTAGCTTCAATGTTTATCCCACAAATTGGTTTAGAAGATGTAATGTGGCATTTGGAGACTCTAAACAATTTTACCCAAACTGCCCTCCATGACACTGAAGAAAGCATTTCTCTCCTTAACACAGAAGTAACACTCATGAGGAAAGCTGTCTTACATAACTGGATAGCTTCAGATATCCTCACTGCAGCCCAACGTGGTACTTGTGCCATTTTTAGAACTGAATGTTGTGTTTACATCCCTGACAACTCTGGGAATGTGACTGACATCCTTAAAGATTTACATTCTCAAATACAGGTCATGTCCTCCACAGACTCATCATAGGAACAAATTCTTAGCTCCTGGTTCTCTGGTACCTCCTGTCATCATCATCATACTCATTGGCATGTTCCTATGCTGTGACATTTACTGTTGCAGTAATCTTATCCCAGTACTCATAACTTTTTGTTTCTCTTATAGACCACCCATCTCTCAAATGACCCTCCAACCCATTACTTCTCAACCAGACTTTTATCATGGACCCCTCGATCGACCCAACTTCTAAAAAGGAACTCCATGCTGCCCTCTTTCAGTTCAAAGCAGTAAGAATGGTCGCCACCCCCTTTCCTACAGCAGCAAGGAGTTCCTAAAACTAGAGGAGGAAATGAAGCCAGAATTGTGGACAGCCAGTTAGTGTAGAAGTAGGGGATCGGGTCAGATCAAGGAAATGGAAGCCATGAAAGCCATCTGCCTCTGGAAGTTGGAGACTGCCCTGGGAGAATGGAATGTCAAGAACCTGCAGAGCCCATTGATTACCAAATTTACCTGCCCTTGTCAGAGACTACAGGCAGGGAGATGCTGATTAATTCCCCCTGGGCCCTTACCTGGCTGAATCACTTTGGCCCTCCTCCTGCCCCATCTGCTTTTTACTTCTTATATCTCACCTGCAAGACCGGGCCTAATCCTTTAGGCAGGGAGGAAAGAGATAAGGAGGAAAGAATGGGAGAATAAAACTTCTAAAAAGGACAAGATTTGCTCATCCCATGGATTCTGCCTTTGGGTCCCCTTCTTCCACCTGGGAGAAGTCTACTTTTACTTTTCTTTAATAAAGCTTAATTTTCACTCTATATTTACCTCAACGTGCTTCTCCAGCATTATACTTCAACACCTGAGGAAGCAAGACTCGTCACTGGTAAAAAGAGTGGTATCAATACAATCTACAGAAAACTCCCAAATGTGTGACAGGTTTAAAGAGAATCAGCATATTATTATCTTGTTTATTAACACTCAAAGTAAAAGAATTAAATGATTTTTTTCTTTTTAGAATTGAATTGCTTCTTTTCAGTTTGATAAAATTAAGCCAAGGAGAAAAGTTTCCTTATTATTTTTTGTTTTGTTTGTTTCATTGCATAAATTTAAGTTTTAGAACAGTATGTTTATCAATATATATAAAGAGAAAAATCAGCAATATAGGTAAGCAATTTAGCATATTCTTCAGCTATGTTATATATTTGCCATGGTATATTACCTAGTCATAAGTTAAAATAAAATCCTTTAATGTTTAGTGAAATAAATGGATTTGGATGATGTAATAAGTAAAGAAAGACAAATAAAACAAGTACATTGTTTCCCTCCAAAGTTCCTTCATTTCTCCTTACCCCCCCCCCCCCGTATGGATCAGCATCCACTTATCAAAGAAAACATTTTGCCTTTGGATTTTTAGAATTGGCTTATTTGACTTACTATGACATTTTCTACTTACATCCATTTACCTGAAAATGCCATAATTCATTCTTCTTTAAGACTGAAAAATAAGCCATTGTGTATATGTACCACTTTTTTCTTTATCTATTCATCTGCTGAAGGGCTTCCAGCTTGGTTTCATAGTTTAGCTATGTGATATGAGCTGTTTTAACATTGATGTGACTGTGTCACTCTAGTACACTGATTTAAGTCCTCTGAGTATAAACTGAGGAGTGGGATAGCTGGGACAAATTGTGGTTCTATTCAGAGTTTTCTGAGGAATTTCCATCCAGTTTTCCATACTGATTATACCAACCTGAAGTCCTGCCAGCAATGTATAAGTGTACCCTTTCCCCCATAATCTTGCCAACACTTATTATGTTTATATAACACTTATTATGTTATATAATAAGTGTTATTATAACACTTATTATAACACTTATTATGCTTATGTTCTTGATAACTGCCATTCTGACTGGAGAGAGAGGAAAACTTAGAGTAGTTTTGATTTCCATTTCTCTAATTGCAAGAGATAATAAATATGTTTTTCATGTTTGTTGATCAATTGTATTTCTTCTGTTCTTTCCATTTAGTGTCTTAGCCCATTAATTTATTGTTTTTTTTTTTTTTTGCTGTTGTATGAGTTTTTCATGTATCCTGGAGATTTGTGCTCTATTTGATGTGCATGTGGTAAAAAATTTTTCCCATTATGTAGGCTCGTTTGTCACATTATTGATTGTTTTCTTTGGTGAGAAGCTTTTTAGTTTGAATCCATCCTATTTATTGAATCTTAATTTTACTTCTTGCACTTTAGGAGTCTTGTTAAAGAAATAATGTCCTAAGCTGACATGATGAAGATTTATTTGGGCCTGCCCCCTCCCTTTTTTTTCTATTAGGCACAGGGTCTCTGTTCTATTGTCTAAGTCTTTGATCCATTTTGAGTTGACTTTTGTGTAGAGTGAGAAATAGAAGTTTAATTTTATTTTGTTTCATATAGATTTCCTCTTTTCCCAGCACCACTTTTTGAATAGGCTATTTTTCTCCAATGTATACTTTTGGCTCCATTGTCTAGTATGAGATACCTGTATTTATTTCGGTTTGTGTGTGTATTTTCTATTTTGTACCATTCCTCTATATATCTATTTTATTGCCAACATAATGCCATTTTTGTTACTATTGTTACTATTGTTCTTAGTATAGTTTAATATCTTGTGTTTTGTGTGATGTCTCCTGTTTCACTCTTCTTGCTCAGGATTGCCTTGGCTATTCTGGGTCTCTTTTGTTTCCAAATGAATTTTATGATTGCTTTTCCTAGTTCCATGAAGAATGTCATTGGGATTTTAATAATAATTACATTGAATCTGTATAATACTTTTAGTAGTATGGCCTTTCACACAATATTAATTCTGCCTATCCAAGAGTATGGGAGATCTTTCCATCTTTTAAGGTCTTCTTTCCTTTTTAATTGTTCTGTGGATTTCATTTTAGAGGTTTTTCACCTCTTTTTTAAAATTGATTCCCCAATTTTTTTGAGACTATCATGAATGGGGCAGTTTTTCTAATTTCTCTTGCAGTGCATTCATTGCTTATGTATACAAATGCACTTGATTTATCAGTATTGATTTTTTCCTGCTACTTGGCTAAATTCATTTGAGTTCTAGAAGTTTTCTGGTGGAATGTTTTGGATCTTCTAAAAATGGAATCATGTCATCAAATAATGATAGTTTGAGTTATTTTCCTATTTGTATCCCTTTCAATTTATTTCATCTGTCTGATTGCTCTGGCTAGAATTTCAAGGACAATGTTGAATAGAAGTGGAGAAAGAGGGCATCCCTGTCTTGTTCTACTTTTTACAGAGAATGCTTTCAATTTTTCTCCATTTTGAATGATATTTGACTTGGACATAGCATAGATAGCTTTTACAATGTTGAGGTATTTTTCTACTATTCCTAGTTTTTCTAGTGTTTTGAACATGAAGAGGTGCTGTCTTTTGTCAAATACTTTCTCTGCATCTATTGAGATATTCATATAATTCTTGTATATTGATATGATGTATTACATTTATTGATTTCCATATGTTGAAACAACCTTGCATCCCTGGGATGAACCCCACTTGATCCTGGTTTAGGATATTTTCAGTATCTTTTGTGTGTAAATTTCCAGAATATTATTAAGAATTTTTGTATATCAGGGATATTGGTATGAAGTTTTCTTTCCTTGCTGTGTGTTTGGTTTTGGTATCAGGGTAACACTAACCTCATAGAATGAGTTTGGAAGGGTTCCTTCCTTTTCAATTTTATGGAATAATTTGATGAATATTGGTATTAATTCTTCTTTGAAAATCTTGTAGAACTTGATGAGAATCTGCCTAATTCTGTGCATTTTTTGGTTGGTAGGCTTTTGATGGTACCTTGTTTCATTACTTGGAATTAATCTGTTTAAATTGTGTAAGTCCTCTGGCATCAGTTTGGGTAGATCATGTCTCTAGAAATTTGTTGATGTCTTCAATTTTTTCTATTTTATTTGAGTATAAATAACTAGTTTCTAATTATCTTCTGTATTTCAGTAGTATCTGTCATGATATTTTGTTTTTCATCACAAATTTTCATAACTTGAGTTTTCCCTGTTTATCTGTTAGTATGCCAAAGGATTTATCATTTTTTTTAATTTTTCAAAAAACCAACTTTTTGTTTTGTGTTTTTTCTCAATTATTTCTTTAGCTCAGTTTCATTGATTTTAGCTCTGGTTTTAATTATTTTCTTCTTCTGCTCTTTTTGGTGTTGATTTGTTCTTCTTTTTCTAGGGTATTGACATATAATGTTAAGTCACTTCTTTGTTGACTTTTTCTTCTTCTAAGTTATGAGCTCATTTCAATGAACTTTCCTCCTAGCACTGCCTTCCAGAGATTTTAATATGTTGTATGGTATTCTCATTTAGCACAAAGCATTTTTTAATTTTCTCCCTTATTTCTTTTTTTATTCATTCATCATTCAATAGAATACTATTTAGTCTCCAGGTGTTGGAGAAGCTTCTATTTTTTATTTTATTGCCAATTTCTAGTTTTATTCCATTATGATACTATGGAATACAGAGTAGTATTTTTATTTATTTTTTATTTGCTGAGAGTTGCTTTGTGGCATAACATGTGGTCTGTTTTATAGAAGGATCCATGTGCAGCTGAGATGAAAGTATATTTCCTTGATGATGAATAAAATATTTTATATATGCCCATTACATCTAAATCATGGATTATATTATTTAATTCTATAGTTTCTTTGTTTCTTTTCTTTTTTTTGTGATACTGGGGATTGAACCCAGGGCCTTGTACAAGGGAGTCAACACTCTACCAGCTGAGCTATATTCCCAGTCCTTTTGTTTTATTTTTGTTTGGAAGATGTATTTAGTGGTGGGATAGTTGTGTTAAAGTCACCCAGTATTACTGTGTTGCAATGATTAGACTCTTGAAAGTGAGAAGAGTTTATTTAATATATGTAGGTCCTCCATTGGAGCATATATATTTATGATTGTTATGTTTTGTTGTGTATGATTCCCTTAAGCAGTATGAAATATCTTCTTTATCCCTTCTGACTAACTTTGTTTTGAAGTCCATTTTGTCTCATATGAAGATGGAAACCCCTGCTTTTTTAATGAGTCCATGTGTATGATATGTTTTTCCCCATCCTTTCAACTTCAGTCTGTGGATGTCTTTTCCTATTATGAAAAAATATCTGTGAGCAGCTGAAAAGAAGTTAAATTCATCTGTTTTGGTGTGGGATATTCTGGAGATGTTTTAGTTCCTTTTGATTTATACTGCTGTTTAGGTTGGAGTTATCTTTATTGATTTTATATTTTGATGATCTCTATATGGGTGCTAAGTGTGTATCAAAATCCTCCAGTGTTATTGTGTTGCAGTCTATGTGGGATTTAATATCATGTTGTATATTTTCCACATAATTTGGTGTGTTGACACTGGAGGCATTAATGTATACTATGACCCCATGTTCTTTTAGGATTGTCTTTTTTACTAAATTGTAGTGACCTTCTTTGTCTCATCTGAGTAACTTTTGATTGAAATATGAGAATAGGTACTCCTTCTGGTTTTCTTCATCCACATGAATGGAATATTTTTTCCCATTATTTTATCTTCACCCTGTGATATATTTGCCTGTAAGATATGTCTTTTGTAAATAGTATATAGTTGGACCTTGGTTTTTGACCCATTCTGCTCATTTCCCTTTTCATTGGAAAGTTGACACCATTAACATTCAGTGTTAGAATTGTTATGTGTTTGTTTTCCACCATTTTTTGCTATACTTATCCTGTCTTAAGTCTCACTTACTGGATTATTCTATTGAACTTCTTCCATTTGGCATTTTGGAAATTGATTTTAGTCCTGATCTGTGCAGTTTACCTTTAAGCTTTTTGGTATTCATGCATTCTTTTAGTTTATTCTTGTCCTGGAAATTTTTAAATTCCCCCTCAACTCTGAAAATGATCTTTTCTGGGTGTACAAACCTTTATTTAGAGATTATCATATCCTATTTGAGGCAGTCCTTGATTCTAGGATCTGAACTGAAAAATGAGAAATGAGCCATATATGTTTGCCTCTAAATGTGATTTATGTTTCTTTCTTGTGACTTTTAATACTCTTTTCTTATTTCTGTGTAAGGTATTTTGACTGTGATGTGTCTCAGAGAGCTTCTCTTTTGTCTGGGTCTATTTGGGGTCCTGTATGCCACCCTGTAGGTGAATGTCTCTGTTTTTTTATGATATGGGAGAATGTCTCCTGTAACTATCTCATGAAAATAGTTCCTTATGCCTTTAGTTGTTTAGTTTGTATCTTTGTGATATCTTATTCCAGTGATTCTCAGGTCTGATCTCTTAATGTTGTCACAGAATTCTTGGGTATTCAGGTCCATATTCTTTAATTTTATCCCTTTATTGATATCTTTTCTGAAAATCACAGTCTATCTTCAGTGCTTAAGTTCTGTCTTTGAGGGCTGAGGTTTTCTTATGTTTTATTTTTGTCTTATGCAATCTGATCTATTAGTGATGCATTTGGAGTCAGTTTTTGATTTGATTAATCATGTCTTTCATGTATAGGAGTTCTGCTTGATTTCTTTTCACTATTTGTCTTTATTTATTAAAGTGGTCTTTCAACTTATTCCCTTCCTTAGATCTTCATTTGGATCACTGAACATTTTGCTAATCAGGTTTTATAATCTTGACCTGGGTTTTCATCCATCTCACTATCAGGGATAGGTTTGTTGGGGAATTGTGGATTTTGTGGGGAGATTCGTTTGCCTGTTTTTTCATGTTTTCAGAGGTCTTGGTCTTTGTGATCAACTCCATCAAATATGGGTTCAAGTGATTAAAAATGTTGGCATCAGGTGATATCAGAGATATCCCCTAAAGTTCAGGAAGCAAAGGACTAGACAGGGAAAGGAATAATTTACACATTACCTGGTAAACAATGAACAACAATGCTACTAAGTCACAAGCAATAGGCATTATCATATAAGGCTTTACCAAGCAGAATGAGTCCTAACACAGGAAAAGGAACAGAGTGTTCATTGATAAAGGTGTAAAGTGTACCAGTTATTTGGGAAAACAAAAAATGATGTACACTGTTTGTTTAAATGTTAGTCTTATAAGGAATAGACTAGAATAGACTATTGTGGCCTCTAAGATGCAACTTAATGGGACCTAACACCTGAGAAAAACCTGAGAAAGAAAAGACAAAAATTATTCTTGATGTCCTTAGTGCCAGAGATTTTCCTGGAGCCAAAGATTTCTCCACCTCCCAAGACCATGTTGGGAAACCAGAGGCATAACCCAGATGCCTCTGTAAGAGAATAGAGGACCCGTCTCTGTTGACCATGAGAAAAACAATGAAGGCTTTTATGCCATCCTTTCACCAACATTGATCTCTTAAACTGAAAAAATTATACCCGCTCCTACATGAAGAAGTACTGAGTCATAATTGATCTGATGTTGTACATTATCCAGACCCATCCAGCGCACCTGCATTGACAGAAGAAGGCAGATGGGAGAACTAAGCATCTTTAAAGTGGTTAGAGATGCTGTGGGCACATAAGGCAAAATTTAAGCATACTCTTAGGCCCAGATTTCTGACAGAAACCCAGGTGGGACCCCCAACAAAGAGGAGCACCTCCTAAAGATAAAAAGGTATAATGAAGCCTCATAGGTCTTCTGACTTCACTCCCTTTTATCCTAAGGTACCAGATTACCAGTGGGTGAAACAAGCCCAAAGAGACATAAGCCAAAAAGCTACAAAAACTAGTGGATCTTGCTGGAAAATAAAGCTGGTGATCTGATTGAAGTGACCTCCACAGTTTTCATCAACTGAGACCAAGGGTCTCAACAAGAGGAGACCAAAAGATGGAGAAGAGGGTGGATCTCCTTGAAGGTGCCCTCACCACAAACCCAAAGGTCACCCAAAGTGGGTGCCCCCAGGGCAAAGCCAAAACAGATATCAAAATTGGAGCCAGATGCAGAGCTGAAGGAAGGTCTGAATGGAAGGAACACCTTATTCTAAGGACAAGACTAAGAAGGCCACTAGAACAAAAAATTTCCCCAACTGAAGTCCAGTTGACCTGAACCAGGCTGCCATAGGGCTTCAAAAACTCCAACTAGCTTCAGAGTGGTGGTGGCTACAGATTTGAAAGCCTTTCCTTCAAAACAACATGAATTCTGGACTCTGATATAAACGCACATTTTTCTAATATGTAGGTGATTTTTTGCTGGCCAGAGCAACCCAAGAGGACTACAAGAAGGGGGCACAACTGCTTCTTGCTCTCCTATATGAAACAGGCTAAATGTCTCAAAGGAGAAAGCTCAAGTCTGCCAAGTACCTCATATTCTATCTCACTGAGACAACAGGAACTCGGCCCTGAAAGGAAACAGGCAGTTCATTCAATTCTGGCTCCTTCTACTTGGTTCCAGATCTAAGAGTTCCTGAAGGTTACCAAATTCTGCCAGATGTGGATCCCTAAATTTTAAGTTATGGCCAAACCCCTCTATGAAGGCACCAAGAGGGGAGAATGGGGTCCTCTGATATGTGAGCCAACACAATAAAAGACCTTTCAGGACATTAAATAATCATTCACCAGTGCACCTGGGCTAGGACCCCCTGACCACATGAAACCTCTTTTTCTGCATGATCCATGTATGGTTTGAAAAAGCTGAAGGAGTCCTGACTCAAATGGTGGGGACATAGCACTTTCAAGTGGCCCATCTGTATAAACAATTTGACTCTATGATTTAAGGCTGGCCACATTGTCTATAGTTTCTTGCAGTCATGACACTTCTGATGTTAGAGGCTAACAAATTGACTATGGGATAAGAACTGACACTTTGTATTTGCACTGATGGAGTACCAAGAACAATATTGGCTGAGTAATATGAGGATGGTCAGATACCAGGACATGTTATGTGAAAATCAACATGTCTGATTTGAAGTCATCCAGAATCTAAATCCTGTGATTCTTCTGCCCATGGGAATGGGCAACTTGATCACACTGCATGGAGGTAATAAAGTATTCTGTAGTAGTCCAGACCTGACAGATCAGCCCCTCAAGGACCTTGATGTGGAGTACTTCACCATTGAAAACAGTTTCATAGATGACAAGTTATGTCTTTTGGGTATACAACGGTCACTCTGGACTCCACTGTTGAGGCAAAGCCTCAGGAAACTCCAGCATGAAAGGAAGAATTTACTGCTCTGACCTGAGCACTTTAACGAGCAACAGAAATCTGTGCCACTATTTACATAGACTCAAAAAATGCCTTCACCACTCTTCATGATCACAAGAATGTATATGGTGAAAGGGGCTACTTAACCAAGGAAGAAAAGAAAAAAAATATGGACAGGAAATTCTTAATCTTCTTGAGGAAGTATGGGCACTCAAGAAAGTTGTCATTATACATTACTGAGGACAATAAAGAGGAAAACTGTGGTTGCTCAGGGCAACTGAAGAGCAGACAGAGAAGGTTAGCTATCTGTAAGAAACCAGAAGGAAATCCAGCACCAGGAGCTGAACATAGCATTCTTAGTTGGCATCCATTTTCTGTCAGAGCATGATATAATTCCAAGACCTCCTAGTTATAAGGGTTTGAGTTGGGAAATCAGTTGGAATACAGATGTGTTTTCCTCTAAATGCAATCAGTTGTTATTGTCTTGCAGCTTTTAAAATTCTATCCTCCTTCTGTTAGGTATTTTCATGATAATGTGTCTAGAATTGGATTTATTATGATTTTGTATAGATGTATATCTCTATGCTTTCTGTTTGTAAATTTCCATTTCATTTTTCAGATTTGGAAATGTTTCTGATATTATTTCATTAGAAAGACTGTGCATTTTTTAGTTTATAATTCAGAACCTTCTTTTATCCAAATGAATCTTAAATATGGCCTTTTAAAGTTATTCCATATTTTTTGAATATTTTGTTCAAGGTTTGTAACATCACTCTCTTTGGTCAGCTTTAAGTTCAAGATTATATACTTGTCCTTGAGTTCTGAGAGTCTATATTCAAAGTACTCTGTGGGTGATGCTTTCCATTGAATTATTTTTTTTTTAATTTTTCATAGGTATTTTTAGTTGTTGCTGGACCTTTGTTTTATTTTTTTATATGCAGTGTTGAGAATTGAACCCAGTTTCTCACACATGCTAGGCAAATGCTCTACCACTGAGCCACAATGTCAGCCCTCCAATGAATTTAGAATTTGGTGAGTTGATCCTTTTATTTCAAAGTTTTTACACTTTGTTCTATTTCAGAATCTTGATCTCTTACTTCATGTGTACTCTTTATTTTCTCTCTGGATTTACACATCACATGATCTTTTAGTTCATAAAGTAGTGAATGACACATTTTCTACACTCTTTCTCTGAAATTTCCTCAAGTGTGGTATCAATTAAATCTGTTTTTGAAATATTATATGTTGTTTGGGATTCATTGTTTCCTTGATATTTTATATTATTTGTGCATCTACTCATCTTTGGTATTGTTCTGATTTCTTTTAAGAGAAGGACTACACTGTGAGCTTTATTTTCTTAAGAGTTCTGGGAGAGATCCAAGATGGTGGACTAGAGGGAGGCTGCGTTCCTTGTCGCTCCGCTCTGTAACACTGGTTTCAAGCAGAGGATATCTGTTTCTCCGTGAGGCAGTTTTTACTGCTTATTGATCCCCTGGTGTTTATCCATTTGTGTGCTGTGATGACTGGCAGTCTGCCAGCATATTGATGCCATTTTTGAGAGCAGATTGCTCACTGTCAGGCATCTATCATCTGCCATTTCCCTGCCTCTCGCCTGTCCACCGCCTGCCTTACTCCTATCCATCACCCAATGCTCGAGGTTCACCTCCCAATCATCCCACAACAGTCAGCACACTGATCACCAACCACCAGTGGAGCACCAGCTACTGCTGCTGCCTGGAATTTCACTGTTACAATACCTGCAGGTGTGATTACACATGGCTGCTGCCATTTTGAGGCAAGAGCCAGGCCCTGTAGGACCCCTGGCTGGACTGACTGAGCCCTGTCTCCAGGATCCCTTAGCCCGACAGATCACTCCCTGCCTCTGGGGCCCTCACATCAACTGACTGTTCCCTGCCACCAGGACCCCCAGACCAACAGCACCCTATCACCAGGATCCCAGACCAACTGATTGCACCCAGCCTCCAGGATCCCATAACCACACCAAAGACACTGGACCTCCAGGACCCCTGCCGGACCAACCGCATCCCATCTCCAGAACCTCCAGTTGAACACTTCCACCCTGAGCTGCAGCTCCCATTTGCCAACACATTTTGAAGCCAGAGCAGCCATCTTGGATAATCCTGGAAGCCATAGCTCTGATCTTTGGGTGGGGCAAATCCCGTCCTGTGATGGCTGCTGGAGGCTTGAAGCTCATTGTCAGGTACCTCTCATGCATCATGCTACTGAACACTGGGAGGTTTCATTAATATATGACTGTTATACAGTAGATTTTCTTTTTTCTCCTTTTAAAAAATTTTAAGTTTTTATTTCTTTACTTTTCTTGCTCTCTTTTACTTTTGTTTACCTATTCCCTCACAGTCTCTTTCTCCCTTTTTTGCATGCTAACATCCGATTTCTTTTGATTACACTCTCACCCTTTCTATTTTCTAGAACTTCTGTATATTCTTTTCTTATCCCATTAACAGCCACATTCTACATCCCTCTGCATCCTCTTTGTCCTCCTTTAGAAACTGCAGACCTTATTACAAACCTGTTTGTTTTACCAAAGATAATATTTGAACTCATTTTGTTTATTATGACAATTTTTTATTGTCTCCATAGGGGCTATTTGGTCTAGGATTGCATAGTGTCAGATTTGGGCACTGTTAATATTGATCTCCCCTTAATAAATGGAAACCTATAGGGCCACTATAAGCCTATAGTAGGAAATCTGCAATACACCAGATCTGCAATGCTAGAGGGGAAGGTACATGAACAACATGAAAAAACAAGGGAAGAAAATGATCCAAACAAATCTAGATTCTATACTAATAGAATCCAATGACAGTATGTTAGAAGAAATGTCAGAAAAGGACTTTAGATTATACATGATTAAGATGACTCATGAAGCAAAGGATGAGATAAGAGAGCAAATGCAGGAAATGAATGATAATAAGCTGAAATAATCTGAAAGAGTACCTGCAATAAGCTGAAAGAGTACCTGCAGGAAGCAAAAGATCATTTCAACAAAGAGATAGAGATTCTCAAACAAAAAAAAAAATGGAAATCCTTGAAATGAAGGAGACAAAAAAACAAATAAAAAACTCAATGGAAAGCATCACCAAAAGACTAGACCACTTGGAAGACAGAACCTCAGACAATGAATACAAAATATTTAATCTTGAAAATAAAGTTGCCCAAACAGAGAAGATGGTAAGAAATCATGAACAGAATCTCCCAGAACTATGGGATGTCATGAATAGACAAATTTTAAGAATTATTGGGATTGAGGAAGGCACAGAGATACAAACCAAAGGAAGGAACAACCTATTCAATGAAATAATATCAGAAAATTTCCCAATCCTGAAGAATGAAATGGAAAATCAAATACAAGAGGCTTACAGAACACCAAATGCACAGAATCACAACAGATCCACACTAAGGCACATTATAATGAAAATGCCTAACATTCAAAATAAAGATAGGATTTTGAAGGCTGCGAGAGAAAAGCATCAGATTACATATAGGGGGAGACCAATACTGATAGCATCCGATTTCTCAACCCAGACTCTAAGAGCTAGAAGGGCCTGGAACAACATATTTCAAGTTCTGAAAGAACATGGTTGCCAACCAAGAATCCTATACCCAGCAAAACTAACCTTCAGATTTGAAGATGAAATAAAATCCTTCCATGATAAACAAAAGTTAAAAGAATTTACAAATAGAAAGCCTGCACTAGAGAATGTTCTGAACAAAATATTCCATGAGGAGGATATGAAAAACAACAATGTAGGTCAGCAAAGGGAGGAACTACCTTAGAGAAAAACCACTCAAAGCAGAAACCAAGCCAAATTAAAAACCAAAAATAAGCCAAATGACTGGGAATACAAATCATTTCTCAATAATAACCCTGAATGTTAATGGCCTAAACTTATCAATCAAAAGACATAAACTGGCAGAATGGATTAAGAAGAAAGACCCAACAATATGCTGCATGCAAGAGACTCATCTCATAGAAAAAGAAATACACAGACTAAAGGTGAAAGAATGGGAAAAAACATACCACGCACATGGACTCAGTAAAAAAGCAGGGGTTTCCATCCTTATATCAGATAAAGTGGACTTCAAGCCAAAGTTAGTCAGAAGGGATAAAGAAGGACATTTCATACTGCTTAAGTGAACCATAAACCAGGAAGACATTATGATAGTAAATATTTATGCCCCAAACAATGGTGCATCCCTGTACATCAAACAAATCCTTCTCAATTTCAAGAATCACATAGACCACAACACAATAATTCTGGGCGACTTTAATGCACCACTGTCACCAATAGAGAGATCTTCCAAACAAAATCCAACCAAAGAAACCATAGAACTCAATAACACAATCAATACCCTAGAATTAATAGACTTATATAGAATATTCCATCCATCAACAAGCAGATTCACTTTCTTCTCAGCAGCACATGGAACCTTCTGGAAAATGGACCATGTGTTATGCCACAAAGCAGCCCTTAGGAAATGAAAAAAATAGAGATACTGCCTTGTGTTCTACCAGATCATAATGGACTGAGAGTAGAAATCAATGACAAAAGAAAAAAGGGAAATTACTCCAACACTTGGAGACTAAATAATATGCTTTTGAATGAAACATGGATAACAAGAAACAACAGGGAGTAGATAAAAAATTCTTAGAGGTCAATGAGAACGATGATGCAACATATCAAAATCTCTGGGACACTATGAAAGCGGTACTAAGAGGAAAATTCATCGCATGGAGCGCATTCCAGAAAAGAATGAAAAGTCAACAACTAAATGACCTAACATTACAGCTCAAAGCCCTAGAAAAAGAAGAACAGAATAAGAGCAAAAGTAGTAGAAGACAGGAAATAATTAAAATCAGAGCTGAAATCAATGAAATTGAAACAAAAGAAACTATTCAAAAAATTGACAAAACAAAAAGTTGGCTCTTTGAGAAAGTAAACAAAATAGACAAACCCTTAGCTACACTAACAATAAGAAGGAGAGAGAAGACTCAAATTACTAAAATACATGATGCAAAAGGAAATATAATGACAGACACCACTGAGATACTGAACATAATGAGAAGCTACTTTGAAAATCTGTATTCCAACAAAATAGAAACTACCGAAGATATTGACAAATTTCTAGAGACATATGCTCCTCTGAAACTGAACCAGGAGGACATACACAATTTAAACAGATCAATATCAAGGAATGAAATAGAAGAAGCGATTAAAAATCTACCATCCAAGAAAAGCCCAGGACCAGATGGATTCTGAGCCGAGTTCTACAAGACCTTCAAAGTAGAACTCATTCCAATACTTCTCAAAGTATTCCAGGAAATAGAAAAGGAGGGTACCCTACAGAACTCATTCTATGAAGCTAATATCACCCTCATACCCAAATCAGAAAAAGAAGCATCAAGGAAAGAAAATTTTAGACCAATATCCTTGATGAATATAGATACAAAGATCCTTAACAAAATATTGGCAAACTGTATCCAAAAACATATTAAGAAAATTGTGCACCACGATCAAGTGGGGTTCATCCCTAGAATGCAAGAATGGGTCAACATTTGTAAATCAATAAATGTAATCCATCTTGTCAATAGATTTAAGGATAGGATTCATACGGTTATTTCAATTGATGCAGAAAAAGCGTTCGACAAAATACAACACCACTTCATGCTCAAAACACTAGAAAAAATAGGGATAGTAGGAACATACCTGAACATTGTAAAGGTTATTTATCCTAAGCCCATGACCAACATCATTCTCAATGGAGAAAAACTGAAACCATTCACTTTAAAAACGTGAACAAGACAGGGAAGGCCTCTTTCACCACTTCTATTCAACATTGTCCTCAAACCTCTAGCCAGAGCAATTAGGTAGACTGAAGAAATTAAAGGGATACAAATAGGAAAAGAGAAACTTAAGTTGTCACTATTTGTGGATGACATGATTCTATATTTAGAGGATCCAGAAACCTCCTCCAGAAAACTTCTAGACCTCATCAATGAATTCAGCAAAATAGCAGGCTATAAAATCAACACGCATAAATCTAAAGCATTTTTATACACAAGTGATGAAACAGCTGAAAGGGAAATGAGGAAAACAACTCCATTTGCAATAGTCCCAAGAAAAAAAAAAAAAAAAAAAAAACTTGGGTATCAATATAACCAAAGAAGTAAAGGATCTCTACAATGAAAACTACAAAACATTGAAGAAAGAAATTAAGGAAGACTTTAGAAGATGGAAAGATCTCCCATGTTCTTGGATAGGCAGAATTAATATTGTCAAAATGGCCATACTACCAAAAGTGCTATACAGATTCAATGCGATTCCAATTAAAATCCCAATGACATACCTTAATAAATGCTTGAGATTGGCTTTGCACTTGTTTCTCCTTTCTGCCTCCCAAACTTCTCAGATAATACATCACTTAAAATAAGCATTTTATTTATACGTGATATATTATATCCACTGATAAGAGATTTAGTGTGAACTTTCCAGTCGATTCAGTAGAAAGTGCTAAGAGCCCTAAGAGGTGCAAGCTTGAATTGTGATCACAACTAGAAAGTGAAAGTGCTTTGCTTAGATAAATGCAGGAACTTGCATCTGACTTAGTAAGAAAGAGGAGTTAACATATGTCATTCTCAGTATGGTACAATAGAAAAGAGAATCCAGCAAAGCCACTGGAGGTCCTTCAATATAATTATTCAGGGAGAGGATTAGGCTGAGGGAATACTTCTGCATCAGAGACCACCCACAGAAATTCTACAGTCAGAGTTCTTGTGTTTATAGACAGCCACCAGGATCTTCACTCTTACACAAAAAAATCCTGCTTTATGAAGTACTGAACACAGTAGAAAGAGTCAACTGACAACTCTGTACCCAACAAGCAGTAGGGTGTTTTCTTCTGAGCTCTGAAATGAGAAACAGTGCTAGGAAATTCATTGCAACTCAGGAATCAGCCCCTGTACCACTGCAACTTGGAAGAGAGTCCACCACAGTCAAAAACTGATGGGCATCTTCTAAATACCAGAACCCCAATGAAATGCAAACCATGATTCGACTAGAATTTTCAATGTTTTGACATGGTATAATATAAACAAAACTAATATAAACTTTGATATATAAATATCTCCTTTACTTGAATGATACTTGTCAATCCCAGAGTCAACATTTTACCTTCAACTTATTTTAATGTAGTTCATCTAATTTTTTATAGCATTAATTGGAATCAATCTTCATATGTTTGTTTTCCTAGCTGTAGATTATATCTACTTCTCTTCCTCATTGCTCATCCTCTTGCAATATCTGCTATCATTTTAAATAATACCTATTCACCTATTTCTCCTTTATATCTTCATGGAGATTACACTTTATAATTTTCTTTCTTTCTTCTTTCTTTCCCTTTTCCTCTCTCCTTTGCTCAATCTTTCTTCTTTTCCATCTCTGACCCTCTTTTAAGGTTATAAATTTACTAATCATAACAAGTAACTGTGACCTATTCCAGAACATTATCAAAGGTTTGTATCTGAGTTTGAGGAATGATACAAAACAACTGAAACAAGTTTTTTTTCTTTCTCACTAAGTTTGAATATAATGAAACTTGGCTCAGAAATGATTACAGAAGAGAGGGTTCAGTGAAATCTCTTAAAGTGGTGCTGCCATTGGGATCAGCAGATGTCACACACTGAATTAAAATATCATTATCTGGATATTAACCCAACCCAGAACTCTTTATTTTTTTTTTAATTTATTTTTATTGTAAACAAATGGGGAAGCAACTACAGTCCAGATTTTTTCCTTATGTGCTTCAACCTGAATACTCATAACCTGGTAATGGAGTGTGCAAGCTGAGTTCCTCTCCTTTCTCCAACCCTACAATAGTGTGAGCTTAGGGAAATTTTGCTGTTGTAGGAAAATGCCCACTAGTACTTTCTTTTAAAAAAAAGTCAGGTATGTTTGTGTATCTAATGTATGAACTGACTGGCAAACCCTCTGCCTGTGGAGCCTGGAGACTTATCTGTAATTCAAACCATAATTCTGGACTCTTTCACTTAGTAGTCTTAGCTGTGTGTGAGATACCAGGTCTCTCATTGTTTCTTCACACTCTCTCTGAGAATGATAGGGGTGGCCAGTTTGCAGAGTCCATGTTTTGTCCTGAGAATGGTAGAGAATTGTTTTTCTACCTGACATTGCCTTGGCATTTTTGGACCCTTCTTCTGCCTCTTTAAATTTTACATAGGATTTCTCCATAACTATGAATATTCTCAAAGCACTGTTTGAAATGTGTAATGTCCCCATGGTCCTCTGTTCCACAAGCTGTGTGATAGGCACAATATACCTTTGCTGATGAGTTTTTAGCACTTTCCTATCAGTCTGTATTCTGGGTCAATACTATTAGAGTGAACAACCACTATCTTGTGAGGAGAGGTGGATACTCAATCTCGGAGGTACAAGACTTGCAGTGGTTTGTGATCTTTCACAAAAAGCCACTGTAATTGTCTTGGAGCCCTTCTGAAAGGACTTACACTCAGGGTTCAAATTTAATCTCCAGGAAAGTGACTGGAAACACCCATGTAGTAGAAGTAGGAGCAAAGGCAACAAATGTCTCTGGGCACAGTGGGTTGAACATACTTAGGATATCTGCTCAGGTGTATGGTGTTACATGCACCTGGTTTTCTACCAGACATACTGCTGTCATTTGTGTCACAGAACTATAAACACACATTGAAAAAAAAAAAAAAACCTGTGATTTTCTATACCTTAGGTAGACCACAAGATCATGCTCTAGCTTGCCAAAGCCCTGAGCACATCTGTCTCATTTTCTTTCCTGCAACTAGCCTGACTATTTTTGGGTATGCATCCAGGACCACTGTGGTTTCTGCTTCAGTAAGGAAAGACTAGAAAAATGACCCTATGAGAACAAAACTCCAGGTCTGGCACTCTGATTCTGCTGGCAAAAATCCATAATACTTCCATTCTTTCTTTACACCTCAGGACAAATCCAAGTCCCCTTTTGCAGAAATTGTTATATTTGAATTTGGAATTCTCTACCTTTGTTTTTTTTTTCTTTTATTTAATAGAATGACATCCATTTACAAAATTTGTTAAAGGAAGTATAAACTATAGATTATGTTTTAGTGCTTTTTAATCACACAGTGTTTTCATATACAATATTGGGTTAATTTTGGCATAATTATATAAGCATGTAATGGTGGATATAAAGCATGTCATTTACATATCTTATGAATTTATAATGCATCTACTTAATTTTTTCAATGTTTCTAGGCTTTCAGGCTTTTCTGTATTTTCAATTTGTCTCTAGTCTCTAAAATAATTAATTAATTCAGTGTATATGAGAAAACATGCACAATTCAAACATGCACATTTGGGATTCAAGTTGTAGCTCAGTGGTGGAGCACTTGCCTAGCACGTGAGGCACTGGGTTCAAACCTCAGCAACACATTAAAAAAATAAATAAATAAACCTGTATTTTTCAAGGGCTAACTACATTTAGGTGTACTGGTAACCATGCCATTTGATTTCTCTCCATTTGCCTCTGTACAAGTGAAAATTTTAAAGTATATCTCACATGCCTCTTTTCTTCTTGAATTTTATTTTGGAATTCAGTTATGTTCTTTATAAACACCTCCATCCTTCCTAGGCTTGATTTTATAGTTGTTATGTAATTAACCTAGGGTGAATTCTCCACTACTAGGCAAGATTTCCAGATTACTCGATCCATTGTTCTGTGAATTGAGTTCTCTTCAGTTTAGTTGATGGGAAATGACATTCTTATCTGCACTGTGTGAGCATGAGGCAAATTTCTATAATCTTTTGAAAGGCTTTTTACTCCCTCTATATCCCAGGTCCTCTCCCGAAAAATATGTTGTTCACTACTCTGATACATATTCAAAAGGGGTCCTCTGCAAAGTTCTAGAGTTCTTAACCAGTAATGCTCTCTCATCTCCAATAGAAGTCCTATCATCTCTCTTTGCCTTGGATTTACCACATTCACTTTTACAACCTCAGCTAAGAGAGTCTGGTGGACTCTGCTTGGGTTAATCTGTCTTGAGTCATAGCCTTGAAGTTCTTTCACAGCTTGGAGTTGGTATATTTGGAAGTCTACATGGGATGATTGTCCTCATTGCTTGAAGTCCATTGCCTTGATAATTGTTGATTAATGCTTTTTTCTGTTTCGGATTTGGTTGTTTTAGATAGGAACATAAATCAGAACCTGTTACTCCATCTTGGATAGAAGCAGCTTGCATAAGATTCTCCCCATGTGCTGTATGTTGGAAAGAATGTACTTCATACTCTACCTGCTTCCTGCTCATCCTTCATTTCTCAGTGTATCCACTTCTTCCTCAGCAAATCCTTCCTGCAGATCATATTCCCTTATGAGATCACAAAACTCAATTTTCATATATTATCCCTCTGGATTTATAATGGTCATTTTATGTGTCTGTCTTCCCATGACTTTGAGCTAAACAGAAGAAGGGGTCGCATCTTTTTATTCTGCAGAACATAGTACAATGTGTCACATATTGAGGCATTCATTTGTTAATTGTATGAGTACAGCATGTGAAATATATAGTTATTCATATATGAAAATTACTCATGCATTTTAGTTCTACTTTATTTTCTGCCTGACACAGATTCTGTTAGCCTATTGAAACCCCAGAAAAGAGTTCATTCACTTCAAAGAATAATAGAACAAAAAATGTCACTGCTCACCATGTTCGTTAAATTAAAAAAAAATTGCAGAACTGTAAAATGAGATTCATGAATAAAAAGAGAGGCTATCAGCAATAAAAATATTGGAATCAGAGTTTAAGCAAGAAAATGCAGAATTGAAACAACTCCAAAATTTGAGGTATTATATCCTAGATTGAAAGATGGGGTGGAACTCTTTATTTCAGTACAAATAAGAAGGAAAATTTTTTTAACTGCAAATTTATCTGTTGGCATTTCACAAGGGGGAAAATTGAATAAAATATAAAATATAAAATGGGCATTTCTTACTTCCCTGAAATATGTTTTTATATATTTATATTTTTTCTTCTGAAATTTGGGAAAAAACAGGTGTTTGCAGGACCAGTGTGACATGCTAGTGCTAAGGTAAACCTTCAGCTGTAGTTAAACTTTCATTAAAAAATGAAGTGGAAATTGGTTATAAATTATTTCATTCAAATTCACTCTCATTCATAAATCAAATTTGTTTGGGTTTCTATGTTGAAATGACATAACACTTTTATTTTTTCTTTTTAGTTATACATGACAGCTAAGCATGTGTTGACATAAATCATTCTTTTTATGACTGATATTCCATTGTGCATGTATATCATATTTTCTGTATCCGTTCATCTGTTGAAGAACATTGATCTTTATTATTAGATTAAATATTAGGTACTCTCTTTTTACAAAGCGGATTTTGAGTTGCTCATGAAATACATAGTAATAGACCATGTAAGTGGAAAGTGCTACCATAAAATAAACAAAATTATAAAAACAAGTATTACACTCCTCATCCTAGTTTTGGGTTATGGTAATATAAAAGAAAAGATCTTTGTTGAAAGAAGAATTTCTGAATATGTTGTTATACTGTAAGTCAATTCAGGTATAGCTAACATATTTTATGAAGATAAAGTCATTATAAGTGAATTCATAAGGTTGCATATGAGCAATAAATCTTTAAAATTTATTGGACTTGAAATTATCTTTTTTAACTGTAAAGGATATATGATAGTGCAAAAAAGATAATTTTGAACTTGTCAATTTACTCAATCATTTCAAAATTCCTTTTCTATAGTATCTAAAATGATTACTAGTCACAGAAACTTATCAATTAACAAAATAGTCTTATTATTGCCTTTCAATTATGTATATTTTAGAAAAGAAAGTAGAAGAAATTTAAAATGCAAACCTAGAAAAGCAAAGCTTCAGATAACATAAGAATGTTTATTAGGATATCAGGATACTAATTCAGCACACAAAGAGCCAGAATATAAGAAGATCTTTGTATTTTCTGGCAAAAATCAATATAAAGACAATCATATTTAACTTCAGATGTATCCTAAAAGAAAAAGAGGAAAAGGGAAGAAATGTAAATCTGTTATGTTAAAGACCAGTTAAAAGAAAAAGAATATAACAAAGAGAATAAATTGAGGAAACAACTGGAAATCTCTGTAAGTACATTAGATACAGAATTGAAGATTGCACGTAACAAGTTTAATCAGGTAAATGAGCCTTCAGTAAAGTTCAAATTCTTACTTTATTTGAGTGACATTATTTATAAAACCCCTTTAACTTACTGTATGCTGAGGAGAATCCTGGAGTGTGGGCATGGATCCAAGTTATGTACTGAACTTGAGCACAGAAAACTAGGCTCTCTTCATATCACGTGAGTACACTCTGTGATGACTCAATGCCTCTTGAGCCTTCCTGGTCGCCAGTAGAAGTCTGCTCTTCCCCGCAGTATGGTATTGTAAACATGTAACCTGAGCAGTGCCCTGGCTGTCTCATTAATATGATTGGTTCTCACTCCACATATAAACTATTGTACATACTGAATTAATTGAGTCTGCATCACAAAACCTGGCTCCCGGTGTCTGAATTACAGAGCACCGTCACACTCACTCCCTTCCCAAGAGGCCAACCCACATTTGACAACATTTTGGTGCCCAATGTGGGGCCTCAGAAGAAGACAAAACCCACAGAACCTCTAGGTGAGTGATCTCCTTATGGGGACTCTACAACCTTTGTTTAGAGTTCCCCAGGCACAAGATTTACAAGCACTGTTAAGGAGTAAGTGAGTAAAAGCCTCAGAAAAGGAGGCTATAAATAAATGGGACAGTGTTATAAATTGTGCCCCATGGGTGGCATTAGATAGAATATGGGATTCCAAGTCATGGGAGAGAGTTATACATTTAGCCCCTATAAAAGAGATACAGGAGGGTAAATCTTACCCTCTAACTTTTTATCCATTTGTTATTGCTCTTTTAGCATGTCTTAGGGGGATTCCTGAGGAAAAACACTTAGACTTACATGATATTCTGGCTGTGCAAGTAGAGTGTAGGAACGGTGAAAAGGAAGATGAAACTATAAATGCCCATCAACAGGCACCAGTACAAAACAGGGAAAGGTACATCATTGGAATTTTAATTGGAATTGCATTGAATCTGTATAGCACTTTTGGTAATATGGCCATTTTGACAATATTAATTCTGCCTATCCAAGAACATGTGAGATCTTTCCATCTTCTAAGATTTCCTTTAATTTCTTTCTTTAGTGTTCTGTATTTCTCATTGTAGAGGTCTTTCACCTCTTTTGTGAGAATGATTCCCAATATTTTTTATTTGAGGTTATTGTGAATGGGATAGTTTCCTAACTTCTCTTTCTGAAGAGTCATCACTTATGTATAAAAATGCATTGGATTTATGAGCATTGGCCTTGTAACCTGCTACTTTACTGAATTCACTTCTGAGTACTAAAAGTTTCTGGTGGAATTTCCGGGTTCCTCTAAATATATAATTATGTCATCGGTGAACAGGGATAGTTTGAGTTCTTCTTTTCCTATTCGTATCCCTTTAATTTCTTTGGTTTGTCTGATTGCTCTGGCAAGAGTTTCAAGGATGATGTTGAATAGAAGTGGTGAAAGAGGGCATCCCTGACTTGTTCCAGTTTTTAGGGGGAATGCTTTCAGTTTTTCTCCATTTAGATTGATATTGGCCATGAGCTTAGTGTAGATGGCCTTTACAATGTTAAGGAATGTTCCCACTATACCTAATTTTTCTAGTGTTTTGAGCATGAAGGTATGCTGTATTTTTTTGAATGCTTTTTCTGCATCTATCAAAATAATCATGTGATTCTTAACTTTAAGTCTGTGGATATGGTAAATGATATTTATTGATTTCTGGATGATGAATCAACCTTGCGTCCCTGGGATAAAGCCCTCTTAATCTTGGCACACTATCTTTTTAATATATTTTTGTATGCGATTTGCTAAAATTTTTTTGAGAACTTTTGCGTCGAAGTTCATTAAGGTTATTGGTCTGAAATTTTCTTTCCTCGATGTGTCTCTGTCTGGTTTAGGTATCAGAGTGATGTTGGCCTCATAGCAAGAGTTTGGGAGGGGGCTGGGGAGATAGCTCAGTTGGTAGAGTGCTTGCCTCGCAAGCACAAGGCCCTGGGTTCAAAATCCCTAGCACTGCCAAAAAAAAAAAAAAAAAGAAGTTAGAAAAAGTTTGGGAGGGTTCCCTCCTCTTCTATTTCATGGAATACTTTGAGGAGTATTGGAATGAGCTCTTCCTTAAAGGTTTTGTAGAACTCAGCTGAGAACCCATCTTGTCCCAGACATTTTTTGTTGGTAGGCTTTTGATGACCTCTTCTATTTCATTGGTTGAAATTCATTTATTTAAGTTGTGTATGTCCTCCTGGTTCAGTTTAGTTAATTCATATGTCTCTAGACACTTGTTGATGACTTCAAGGTTTTCTGTTTTGTTGGAATATAGATATTCAAAATAACTTCTAATTATTTCTGTATTTCATTCATGTCTCTTGTGATATTTCCTTGTTCATTCCAGATTTTAGTAATTTGAGTTTTCTCCCTCTTTCTCTTTGTTAGTGTGGCTAAGGGTTTATCAATTTTGTTTATTTTTTCAAAGAACAAGCTCTTTAGTTTGTTAATTTTTTTCGATTGTTTCTTTTGTTTCAATTTCATGATTTCTGCTCTGATTTTAACTATTTCCTGTCTTCTACAACTTTTGTTGTTGGTCTGCTCTTTTTTCTAGGGCTTTGAGCTGTAGTGTTAAGTCGTTTATTTGTTGATTTTTACTTCTTTTGTTGAATGCGCCCCATGAAATAATCTTCCTCTAAGTACTGCTTTCATAGTGTCCCAGAGAGTTTGATATGATGTCTTTTTTCTCGTTTACTTCTTGGAATTTTTTTATTTCCCTCCTGATGTCTTCTGTATCCATTCATCATATAGTAGCATATTATTTAATCTCCAGGTATTATTTAATATCCAGGTATTGGATAAGTTTCTGTTTTTTATTCTGTCATTTATTTCTAATTTCAATCCATTATGATCTGATAGAGTACAAGGTAGTATCTCTATCTTCTTGTATTTGCTAACAGTAGCTTTGTGGCATAAAATATGGTCTATTTTAGAGAAGGATCCATGTGCTGCTGAGAAGAAAGTGTATTCATTCTTTGTTGGATGGTATATTCTATATATGTCCATTAAGTCTAAATTGTTGATTGTGTTATTGAGATCTATGGTTTCTTTATTCAATTTTTGCTTGGAAGGTCTATCCAGTGGTGGGAGAAGTGTGTTAAAATAGCCTAGTATTATTTGTTGCAATCTATTTGATTCTGGAATTGAGAAGGATTTGTTTGACGTACGTGGATGAGCCAATGTTCGGGGCATAGATATTTATGATTGTTATGTTCTGCTGATTTATGCTTCCCTTAAGCAGTATGTAATGTCCTTCTTTATCCCTTCTGACTAGTTTGGGCTTAAAGTCCACATTATCTGAAGGAGGATGGATACTCCAGCTTTTTTGCTGCATCCATGTGCATGGTATGGTTTTTCCCATCCTTTCACCTTTGGTCTGTGGGTATCTCTTTCTATTAGATGAGTCTTGCAGGCAACAAATTGTTAGATTTTTTCTTTTAATCCAATCTGCCAGTCTGTGTCTTTTGATTGATGAGTTCAGGCCATTAACATTCAGGGTTATTATTGTGATATGATTTGTATTCGCAGTCATTTGACTCATTTTTGTTTTTTGACATGATTTGGTTTCTCCTTTATTTAGCTACTTCCTTAGGCTAGCTCCTCCTGTTGCTGATTGTCATCGATGTTTTTCATCCCTTCCTCATGGAATATTTTGGAGAGGATGTTCTGTAATGCTGGCTTTCTTTTTGTAAATTCTTTTAGCTTTTGTTTATCATGGAAGGATTTTATTTCATCGTCAAATCTGAAAGTAAGTTTTGCTGGGTATAAGATTCTTGGTTGGCAACCATTTTCTTTCGGGGCTAGTTAAATGTTTTTCCTGGCCCTTCTAGCATTTAGCGTCTGGATAGAAGAATCTGCTGATATCTTTATTGTTTTCCCCCTGAATGTAATTTGATTCTTTTCTCTTGCGGCCTTTAAAATTCTGTCTTTATTTTGTATGTTAGGCATTTTCATAATAATGTGCCTTGGTGAGGGTCTATTGTAATTTTGTATATTTGGAGTCCTATAAGCCTCTTGTACCAGATTGTCCATTTCATTCTTCAGATTTGGGAAATTTTCTGATATTATTTCATTGAATAGATTGTTCATTCCTTTGGTTTGTTTCTCTAAGCCTTCCTCAATCCAAATAATTCTTAAATTTGGCCTTTTCATTGTATTCCATAATTCTTGTATATTCTGTTCATGATTTCTTACCATTTTCTCTGTTTGTTCAACTTTGTTTTCAAGATTAAATATTTTGTCTTCAATGTCTGAGGTTTTGTCTTCCAGTTGTTCTATCCTATTGGTTATGTTTTCTATGGAGTTTTTAACTTGGTTTATTGTTTCCTTCATTCCAAGGATTTCTGTTTTCCTTTTTTTTTCTGTATCTCTAAACTCTTTATTGAAATGATCTCTTGCTTCCCATATTTACTCTTTTAACTGTTGATTGGTGCGATCGTTTAATACCTGCATTTGCTCTTTGATCTCCTCCTTCAATGCCTGCATTTGCTCTTTCATCTCCTCGTTTGCTTCCCTGATTGTTTTAATTATGTACATTCTGAACTCCTTTTCTGACATTTCTTCTGCTCTCCTGTCATTGGGTTTTATAGATATAATATCTAGGTTTGTTTGGTACATTTTCTTCCCTTGTTTTCTCATATTGGTCAGATATCAGTGGGACTCTGAGATATTGCAAATTTCCTCTTTGGTTTACAGTGTCCCTGTATATTTCCAATGTATCAACTCCTAGCCTTCAGTAGCCTGATGCCTTAGAGGAACTTGATAATGCAGTACTTCTGAAGAAAGCTGCCCCTAGTCTGCTACTGGGTCCAGGACTGGGGGCTGGTTCTGCATGGAAATCCTTTCACTGGGTGGTCCTGCTCTTAGAAGTTGGCTATAGAGAGGTCCTGCCTCCACCTGGGGAGGCAGACTGCTAGTGGAAAGCCACTCCTGTCCTGCCTTTGTCCCAGAAGATACCTTGGCTGGGACCCACTGCTGGGTTGTGTGACTGGGGATGGCTCTGTGCGGAAAAACTCACTGGGCCAAGAAGCTGGCTGTGTGTTGATCCTGCCCCCAAGGGAGCAGGGGCTGCTTGGGGGTCTCTGGTTGCCCTGCCCTACTCCAAGAAACTGCTGATGGGCCGTACCCACTGCTGCATTCAGGACTTGTGGTTGGTTCTGTGTGGAAAAGCTCTCACTGGGCAGGTCTCCTCCTAGAAGTTGGCTGTGGAAATAGTCTGCCGCCAGAGAAAGCAAGGCTGCATGGGGAAGACTTTAGCTGCCCTGTCCTGCTCCGAGAAGCTGCCCCTGTCCTGCCCTGCCACATGGGCCAAGTTTCAACCGGTGGAAGACACTCACCCCGCAGCTCTATGTTGGTCCAAGTCTCTCAATACCTCCCCTTCTTGAACCTGGGTTCTGAAATGAGGGGAGTTGCAGTCACCATCTAGTCTGCCATCTTGGATCTCCCCTATAATTTATTTTGATTCATTGTAAAAAAATGGGGGACAACTTGTTTCTCTGGTTGTACATGAAGTAGAGACATAGTATTGTGTAAATACATATATGTAGGGTAATAATGTTTGTCTAATTCTGTTATTTTTTCCTTCCCCCACATCTCCTACATTTCTTTTTACTCTATGAAATCCATCCTTTCTCCATTCTTACCTCCCTTCCAACCTCCATTTTGTATCATCATCTGCTTATCAGAGAGAACATTCAGTCTTTGATTTTGGGGGATTGGCTTATCTCACTTAGCATGATATTCTACAACTTCATCCATTTGCCTACAAATACCATAATTTTATTATTCTTTAAGACTGAGTAGTATTCCTTTGTGTATATACACCACAGTATCTTTATCCATTCATCAATTAAAAGGCATCTATGTTGGTTCCATAATCTCACTATTGTGAATTGAGTAGCTATGAATATTGATGTGGCTGTATCACTGTAGTATGTGCTTTTAATTCTTTGGGTATATGCCAAGCAGTGGGCCAGCTGGGTTCAACTGGTGGGTCCATTCCAAGTTTTCTAAGGAATCTCCACACTGCTTTCCAGAGTGGCTGCACTGATCTTCAACCCCATCAGCATGTATGAGTGTACCTTTTTCCCCACATCCTCTCCAACACCTATCGTTCCTTGTATCCTTGATAATCACCATTCTATTTGGGTGAGATGAAATCTTAGGGTAGTTTTGAGTTGCATTCTCTTATGTACTAGAGATGTGGACATTTTTTCATATATCTCTGATTGCTTGTAGATCTTCTTCTGTGAAGTGTCTGCTCATTTCCTGTAGCCCATTTGTTGTTTTGTGTATTTTATATTCTTTGTGTTAAAATTTTTGAGTTCTTTATGGATTCTGCAATTAGTGCTCTGTCTCAAATATGTGTGGCAAAGATGTTCTCCCACTCTATGAGGCTCTTCCTCTTCACATTGCTGATAGTTTTCCCTTTGCTGAGAATAAGCTTTTTGTTTGCCTCTATCCCAATTATGTTTTCTGCTTTTATTTCTTGTGCTTTGGCAGTCATGTTAAGAAAGTCTGGACCTAAGCAACATATGAAAATTGGGACCTACTTTTTCTTCTATAAAGTGTAGGGTCTGTAGTCTGAGTCAAAGGTCCTTGATCCATTTTGATTTGAGTTCTGTGCAGGGTGAGAGATAGAGTTTATTTTCATTCTGCTGCATATGGATTTCCAGTTTTCCCAGAAACATTTGATGAACAGGCTATCTTTTCGTCATTGTAAGCTTTTGGCACCATTTCTAGTATGAGAACTCTATATTATTTGGGTTAATCTCTGTGTCCTGTATCATTACCATTGATCTACCTTTCTATTTTGGTGTCAATGACATGCTATTTTTTGTTACTATTGCTCTGTAGTATAGTTTGAGGTCTTGTATTGTGACACCTCTGCTAACTCTTCCTGTTAAGGATTGCTTTAGCTATTCTGAGTCTCTTATTCTTCCTAATTAATTTCATGATGCTTGCTCTATTCCTATGAGGTATGTCACTGAAATTTTAATTGGGAATTATGTGAACTTGTATAGCACTTTTGGTCATATGGCCATTTCGACAATATTAATTCTGCCTATCTAAGGACATGGGAGATCTTTAAATCTTCTAAGGTTTTGTTTAATTTCTTTCTTTAGTTCTCATTGTAGAGGTCCTTCACCTCCTTTGTTACTTTGATTTGCAAGTATTTTGTTTTGTTTGAGTATATTGTAAATAGGATAGTTTTCCTAAATTCTCTTTCAGAGGATTCATCACTTATGAATAAAAATGCATTAGATTTATGAGCAGTGATTTTATATCCTGCTACTTTACTGAATTCATTTATAAGTTCTAGAAGTTTTCTGGCGGACTTTTTCAGCTCCTCTAAATATAGGATCTTCTCATTGGCAAATAGGGATAATTTGAGTTCTTTCCCTAATCGTATCCCTTTAGTTTCTTTGATCTGTCTAATTGCTCTGGCTATAGTTTCAAGAATGATGTTGAATAGAAGAGGTGAAAGAGGGCGTCCCTGCCTTTTTCCAGTTTTTAGGGTGAATGCTTTCAGTTTTTCTCCATTTAGAATGATGTTGGTCATGGATTTAGCATAGATAGGCTTTACAATGTTGAGGAATGTTCCTACTACCCATATTTTTTCTAGTGTTTTGAGTATGAAGGGGTGCTGTATTTTATCTAGTGCTGTTTTTGCATCTATTGAAATAATCATGTGATTCTTAACTTTAAGTCTGTTGATATGGTGAATTACATTCATTGATTTCCAGATGTTGAACCAGCCTAGCATCCCTGAGATAAAACCCACTTGGTCGTGGTGCACTCTCCTTTTTAATATATTTCTGTATTCAGTTTGCTAAAATTTTGTTAAGAATTTTTAGGGCTTGGAATATATCTCAGTTGGTAGAGTGCTTGCCTTGCAAGCTCAAGGCTCTGGGTTCAATACTCAGCATCGAAAAAAAAAATTTGCATCAATGTTTATTAAGCATATTGGTCTGAAATTTTCTTTCCTTGATGTGTCTGTCTGTTTTGGTATCAGGGTGATATTAGCTTCATAGAATAAGTTTGGGGGAATTTCCTCCTCTTCTATTTCATGGAATATTTTGAGATGTAATGGAATGAGCTCTTCTTTGAAGGTCTTGTAGAACTTGGCTGAGATTCCTTCTGGTCCGGGACTTTTCTTTGTTGGTAGACTTTTGATGACTTCTATTTCATTGCTTGAAATTGATCTATTTAAATTGTATATGTCCTCCTGAAACCTGTTGATGTCCTTGAGATTTTCTATTATGTTTTTATTTCAATGATATCTGTCATGATATTTCCATTTTCCTCCTGAATTTTAGTAATTTGAGTTTTCTCTCTCCTTCTCTTTGTTAGTATGGCTAAGAGTTTATCAATTTTATTTTTTCAAAGAAACAACTTTTTATTTAGTCATTTTTTTTTCATTTGTTCCTTTTGTTTCAATTTCATTGATTTCAGTTCTGATTTTAAATATTTCCTGTCTTCTACAACTTTTGGTGTTGATCTCTTCTTCTTTTTCTAGGGCTTTGAGCTGTGATGTTAGGGCATTTATGTGTTGACGTTTTCCTTCTTTCATTGAATGTGCTCCATGAAATGAAGTTTCCTCTTAGTACTGCTTTCATGGTGTCCCAAAGATTTTGATTCTCATTTACCTCTAAGAATTTTTTTTTTATTTTCCCCCTGATGTCTTCTGTTCTCCATGTATCATTCAGTAGTGTATTACTTAATATCCAGGTGTTGGAGTAGTTTCTGTTTTTTATTTTGTCATTGATTTCTGATTTTATTCCATTATGATCTGATAGAATACAAATCTATCTTTTTGTATTTGCTAAGAGTAGCTTTGTGGCATGACATATGGTATATTTTAGAGAAGGATCCATGTGCTGCTGAGAAGAAAGTGTATTCGCTCATTGTTGGACAAAGATGTTTTAAAAATAATAATTTGTGGAATCCTGACCTTACTTCAAAAACTTAGTTCTCAGACCAACTGCTAGTGAAGACCATATGACATTTTCTCATTTTATTATCTTAATTACATTTCCCACAATTTACATATTAAATGTCTTGCCAACAGTGTGAAGAAATTTGGAGATGCAATCTTTAAGAAGGTAATTAAAGTCAACAGAGTTCTTAAAGTTGAGGCCCTTATCCAAATTGACTGATGTCTTAGGAAGGAGAGATTCAAGAGATGCACACAGATAGAAGAAAGATCATGTGAAGATGAAGCCAGATGTTGGCCATCTGGGAGCCAAGAGGTGAAGGTCTCCGGGAAATCATCATGCTAATACTTTCATCTTGAACTTTTGACATTCAGAAATGTAAAAAATAGCATTGTGTGGTTTACATAACCCTCTGTGATGTTTTATTATGGTAACCCTAGCAAATGTATATGCTCCACATATATATTTCCTATCATCCTTAACACCAACCACACCATGACCTATCAAACAGATTAAGAACTGAAAGCTGGCTTAATGTGCCCAAAGTACAGAAAGAGAAATAAAAGAAGAAAAAATGGGAAAAAAAAATTGGACCTCTTCATAAAAACCCATACATACACAGAAAAATTAAATAAAAGTTATGTATACACACAGTCTTTAGAGATCTTTAATTTTACTGAGTAGGCAATTCAAGTTTTACCTTAAAAATTACATAATAATAAAATAAAAGGTAACTAATTTGATTTTGTGATTACACAGAATAAGTAAGAAATTAAATTTATCCTCGGCTACAATGTTTCACCTATGTAATCAAAATGTGACTCAAATAACAAATACGTCTGTGTGCACCTCTAAACACAAACATGAAAATACAAAGATTTTTTTCCTTTGGGATTAAATCTATGGGGTGCTTTTCCATTGAGTTACATCCACAAACCATTTAATTTTTATTTATTTATTTTTATTTTGAGGCATGGTCTTGTTAAATTGCTGAGGTCACCTTCTGAGTTGCTGAGATTAAAATCATGTACCACCAACCCTGTCTGGTAAACTCTAAATTTAACAATGCACAAAACAGCCATGCACAGTGTCAAGTGCCAGAAATCCCAGTGATTCAGGAGTATGAGGTAGAAGAATCACAAGTTTGATGGCGGCTTCAGTAACTGAGCTAGACACTGTCACAAAATCAACTCAAAATGACTGGGGATGTAGCTCAGTTTTAGAACCTATGGGTTAGATTCCCAGTATTGTAAAAAAGAGTGACTAAATATAAAATAAGAGAAAATTTACTAAAATTTTCTTTGTTAGGAACACTTTCCTTCAGTAATAACATCTTAATTTTTCATATGCATTTCCATGAAATAGCCATAAGAGGAAGAGATGTGCTAAAAAAGAAAAAACAACTTTGAAAATTAAATATATTTTCTGGCACTTACAAATAAGCTAGATAATATGGATTCCCACAGAATCAGCATAAAATAGATATTGTGATCTTCAATGCATATGGAAATGAGAATTTCAATGATTGAAACTTAGTAGATAAACCCAATTAACAAAGGAGCGATTATCACCAACTCATTCTGTTTGACATTACAATTTTCCCTTTCACAAACGTAGAAAGAACAAATGGCATCTCAATAGCCTATGGCAATTTTAATTCTGTGTCTCATTCATTGAGTTCCCTCATATGCAGCACCCAATATAATTATTAAAAATTATCCAATTACTATAAATATTGCTACATATTTTGTTACAACTGTTGTTAAAATGTTGTTCAGTGTCTATTTCCAAAAGCTGTACCTCAGTTTGCTTTTATCTCAAAGATGCAATATATGTCTTTTATGGTTCCCCTCAAATTACCTCAATAACTTCTATATCACAATTATCTTTGCATTCTCTATTAATCAAAGAGCAAAGATCTGACTTTAAAAAAATGGCATTCTCCTCCAAGGAAGTAATTAGGGTCACCACCCATTAAGAACACACCTGTCTAAGAATTTTGGTAGGCATGATGGCACCTACCTGTAATTCCAGTGACTCAGGAAAACAAGCAAAATGGAAGCAAGTTGGAGACCATCCCCTGCAATTCAGGAGTAGTCCATCTTCAAGAAACAATCAAAACAAGTGGAGCTAAGGCTCAGCTGAACAGTGCCCAGTGGGTTGAATCCCCAATAAAAGAAAATTACTTTAAATATTTTAGTTATTTTGGGACATGGATTATTAAACTATTATTCATTACATCTGTCAGCATTTTTGTAATTTGCAGAGTTATCTTACCTAGAAGGGATAATGGTCTCCTTAAATAATTTTTTAATTCGAGTCCAGCAAATGTATCATTGAATGGTTCTAGGTCTTTAATATATTCTTTTAGTTATACATGAGAGAAGAGGGTATTTGACATATTTATACAACACGAAGAATATCATATTCTAATTAGAATATTGGTCTTATGGTTGTACATGATGTGAAAATTCACTATTGTATTCATATATGTATATAGGAAAATTATTGCAACTGTATCCTATTATTATTTCCACTCTTTTCTATTTCTATTCCCCACTCTTCCTTTCATTTCTCTTTTTCTGATTCAATAAAATTCTATTCTCCACAACACATTTATATTTTGTTGTTATCTGTATAAAAAAGAGGGGCCAAGATGGCGGACTAGAGGGCGGCTGCATTTCACGCTGCTCCAGGACGCAAGATTCAAAAGAGGAGATAGTGAGAGACTTGGGACCAACTCAAAGCTGCCGGGTGAGTCTCTCCTGTTGGGGAGGCGTCCCGGATGGGGTGGTAGCCCCGGAACGCAGGGAATTTGTGAAGTGGAGTTGCTCGGCGAGACGTCCCTCCCCCCGCTGGAGCGGTAAACACGGAAAACTGGGATCATCGTAGAGGAGGCGGCTCAGCATAGCGCTTGGACTCGAGCAGCCGCTGGGGCTCCGGGTGGCTGCCTGGGGAGGAGCTGCGTGGCGAGCCGTTTGGACCCAGAGTGACCGCTTCCGAACACCGGGGGGTTGCCCGGAGGAGGAGGAGAGGCCCGGCGGGTCGCTTGGGTCTAGGAGTGACTGCATCAGAGCCACGGGCGGTTGCCAGAGGAGGAGCTGCGTGGTGAGCTGTTTGAACTCAGAGTGGGCGCTCCTGAGTGCCGGGAGGTTGCCCGGAGGAGGAGGAGGAGCGCGGCATGTTGCTTGACCTGGGAGTGGCTGCATCAGAGCTGCGGGCGGTTGCCAAAGGAGGAGCTGCGTGACGAGCTGTTTGAACTGGAGCAGCTGCTCCAGAACACTGGTGGCCTGCCTGGAGGAGGAGAGCGGTGGGACGCTTAGCCTGGGAGTGACTGCATCAGAACCACAGGCGGTTGCCAGAGGAGGAGGCGAGTGGTGAGCTGATTGGACTAAAAGCAACCGCTCCTGAACACCGGTGGCCTGCCTGGAGGAGGAGCGTGGTGAGTCACCTGGTCTCGGAGCCACCGTTCCTGAACACCTGGGGGGCTACCCCAAGGAGGAGGAGGAGGAACAGGGCGGGTCACTTGGACTTGGAGTGACTGCCTAGGGCTACGGGTGGTTGGCGGGAGGAGGAGACCTGAAGTGAGTTGTTTGGATTCCTAGTGACTGCATCGGAAACCGGGCGGCTGTCTGGAGGAGGAGGTGTGTGGTGGGTCTCTGTGTCTCGGAGCTATTGTACGGGGCTCCAGGTGGTGGCTCAGGGGAGGGGCTGCATAGCCAGGCGATTGTGCAGAGCAGGGTCCCAGGAGCTAGGTGGCTTCTTGCTGGAAGAGCCGCACAGAGACACGCCTAGGGGCGGAGCGAAGTTTCCAGGGCTGCGGGCAGATTCTCTGGGAAAGGCAGCCTAAGGAGACTCGCCTGCGAAGGGTGAGGCTCCCAGGCCCAGGACGTAGGTCCGGGCCCCTGGGATCGTTGCAGAAGAAGACAGCCCAGCCCAGGAGGTAGTTGTAGATTGAGGGGAACCTCTAGGAGGGCAACTGACTAGCGAGATGTCCCCACCGAGTGACTCTTCCTGGCTGGGGGAGGTTTTCCCACAGGGACGGTAAAGCCAGAGACATAGGCACAAACAGGCATTGCCTCAGCCCACAGTCTACTTCCCCATTGGATGACCATTGGTCAACAAGTGGAGGCACCTCCGCCCACTAGCAGGGAATATACACCACCTGAGGGTTACCACACCTAGAGAGGCAGCTTCTTCGTGGAGCTCTGCATTATCAACCTCCTCCAAGACTTCAGGCTACTGAAGGATAAGAGGGGATATACTAGCAATCTTCAGGGACATTATAAGTTGATAGAGGAAATCTGCAATATCTTAATGACCCACTGATCCCTGAACAATATGAGAAAACAAGGGAAGAAAATGCCCCAAACAATCTAGATGTTACATCAATAAATCCAACGACAGCATGGCAGAAGAAATGACAGAAAGGGAGTTCAGAATGTACATAATTAAAATGATTAGGGAAGCAAACAATGAGATGAAAGAGCAAATGCAGGCATTGAACGATCGCACCAATCGACAGTTAACAGAGCAAATTCAGGAAGCAAAAGATCATTTCAATAAAGAGTTAGAGATATTGAAAAAAAACCAAACAGAAATCCTTGAAATGAAGGAAACAATAAACCAAATTAAGAACTCCATAGAAAGCATAACCATAGGATAGAACAGCTGGAACACAGAACTTCAGATATTGAAGACAAAATATTTAACCTCGAAAACAAAGTTGAACAAACAGAGAAGATGGTGAGAAATCATGAACAGAATCTCCAAGAACTATGGGATATCATGAAAAGGCCAAATTTGAGAATTATTGGGATTGAGGAAGGCTTAGAGAAACAAACCAAAGGAATGAACAATCTATTTGAAGAAATAATATCAGCAAATTTCCCAAATCTGAAGAATGAAATGGAAAATCAAGTCCAAGAGGCTTATAGGACTCCAAATACACAAAATTACAACAGACCCACACCAAGGCACATTATAATGAAAATACCTAACATACAAAATAAAGACAGAATTTTAAAGGCTGTGAGAGAAAAGAACCAAATTACATTCAGGGGGAAGCCAATATGGATATCAGCAGATTTTTCAATCCAGACCCTAAAAGCTAGAAGGGCCTGGAACAATATTTTTCAAGCTCAGAAAGAAAATGGATGCCAACCAAGAATCTTATACTCAGCAAAACTTACCTTCAAATTTGACGATGAAATAAGATCATTCCACGATAAACAAAAGCTAAAAGAATTTACAAAAAGAAAGCCAGCATTACAGAACATTCTCAGCAAAATATTTCATGAGGAAGAGATAAAAAACAAAGAAGCAAATCAGCAAAGGGAGGAATTATCCTAAAGGAACTGTCAAATAAAGGAGGAACCAAGATGTGTCAAAAATTTTAAATATGAACCAAATGACTGGGAATACAAATCATATCTCAATAATAACCCTGAATGTTAATGGCCTGAATTCATCAATCAAAAGACATAGACTGGCAGATTGGATTAAAAAGAAAGATCCAACAATATGTTGCCTGCAAGAGACTCACCTCATAGAAAGAGATACCCATAGACTAAAGGTGAAAGGATGGGGAAAAACATACCATGCACATGGGCTCAGCAAAAAAGCTGGAGTATCCATCCTCATTTCAGATAATGTGGACTTCAAGCCAATGTTAGTTAGAAGGGATAAAGAAGGACATTCATACTGCTTAAGGGAACCATAAATCAGCAAGATATAACAATCATAAACATCTATGCCCCAAACAGTGACTCATCCATGTATGTTAAACAAATCCTTCTCAATTTTAGAAACCAAATAGACCATAACACAATAATACTAGGTGATTTTAACACGCCTCTTTCACCACTGGACAGATCTTCCAAACAAAAATTGAACAAAGAAACCATAGATCTCAATAACACAATCAATAATTTAGACTTAACAGACATTTATAGAATATACCATCCAACCAAGAGCGAATACACTTTCTTCTCAGCAGCACATGGATCGTTCTCTAAAATAGACCATATATTATGCCACAAAGCTAATGTCAGCAAATACAAGAAGATAGAGACACTACCTTGTATTCTATCAGATCATAATGGATTGAAGTTACAAATTAATGAAAGAGTAAAAAACAGAAACTACTCCAACACCTGGAGATTAAACAATATGCTACTATATGATGAATGGATAACAGAAGATATTAGGAAGGAAATTAAAAAATTCTTAGAGGTAAACGAGAACAAAGAAACAACATATCAAAATCTCTGGGACACTATGAAAGCGGTACTTAGAGGAAGATTTATTTCATGGAGCGCATTTAACAAAAGAAGTAAAACTCAACAAATAAATGACCTAACACTACAGCTCAAAGCCCTAGAAAAAGAAGAACAGACCAACACCAAAAGTAGTAGAAGACAGGAAATAGTTAAACTCAGAGCTGAAATCAACGAAATTGAAACAAAAGAAACAATACAAAAAATTGACAAAATAAATAGTTGGTTCTTCGAAAAAATAAACAAAATTGATAAACCTTTAGCCACACTAACAAAGAGAAGACGAGAGAAAACCCAAATCACTAAAATTCGGAATGAACAAGGAAATATCACAACAGACACGACCGAAATACAAAACATAATTAGAAACTATTTTGAAAACCTATACTCCAACAAAATAGAAAATTTCGAAGACATCAACAGGATTCTAGAGACATATGAATTGCCTAAACTGAACGAGGAGGACATACACAATTTAAATAGCCCAATTTCAAGTAATGAAATAGAAGAAGTCATCAAAAGCCTACCAACAAAGAAAAGTCCAGGACCAGATGGGTTCTCAGCCGAGTTCTACAAAACTTTTAAAGAAGAACTCATTCCAATACTTCTCAAAGTATTCCAGAAAATAGAAGAGGAGGGAACTCTCCCAAACTCATTCTATGAAGCCAATATTACCCTGATTCCTAAACCAGACAGAGACACATCGAGGAAAGAAAATTTCAGACCAATATCCTTAATGAACATCGACACAAAAATTCTAAACAAAATTTTAGCAAATCGCATACAAAAACATATTAAAAAGATAGTGTACCATGATCAAGTGGGTTTCATCCCAGGGATGCAAGGTTGGTTCAACATCAGAAAATCAATAAATGTCATTCACCATATCAATAGACTTAAAGTCAAGAATCACATGATTATTTCGATAGATGCAGAAAAAGCATTTGATAAAATACAGCACCCCTTCATGCTCAAAACACTAGAAAAAATAGGGATAGTGGGAACATTCCTTAACATTGTAAAGGCCATCTACGCTAAACCCATTGCTAATATCATTCTAAATGGTGAAAAACTGAAAGCATTTCCTCTAAAAACTGGAACAAGGCAGGGATGCCCTCTTCACCACTTCTATTCAATATCGTCCTTGAAACTCTAGCCAGAGCAATTAGACAGACCAAAGAAATTAAAGGGATACGAATAGGAAAAGAAGAACTCAAACTATCCCTATTTGCTGATGATATGATGGTATACTTAGAGGAACCAGGAAATTCCACCAGAAAACTTTTAGATCTCATATGTGAATTCAGTAAAGTAGCGGGATATAAGATCAATGCACATAAATCGAAGGCATTTTTATATATAAGCGATGAATCTTCAGAAAGAGAAATTAGGAAAACTACCCCATTCACAATAGCTTCGAAAAAAATAAAGTATTTGGGAATCAATCTCACAAAAGAGGTGAAAGACCTCTACAATGAGAACTACAGAACACTAAAGAAAGAAATTCAAGAAAACCTTAGAAGATGGAAAGATCTCCCATGTTCTTGGATAGGAAGAATTAATATTGTCAAAATGGCCATACTACCAAAAGTGCTATACAGATTCAATGCAATTCCAATTAAAATCCCAATGATGTACCTTACAGAAATAGAGCAAGCAATTATGAAATTCATCTGGAAGAATAAAAAACCCAGAATAGCTAAAGCAATCCTTGGCAGAAAGAGTGAAGCAGGGGATATCGCAATACCAGATCTTCAACTCTACTACAAAGCAATAGTAACAAAAACGGCAAGGTATTGGTACCAAAATAGAAAGGTGGATCAATGGTACAGAATAGAGGACACGGACACAAACCCAAATAAATACAATTTTCTCATACTAGACAAAGGTTCCAACAATATGCAATGGAGAAAAGATAGCCTCTCCAACAAATGGTGCTGGGAGAATTGGAAATCCATATGCAACAGAATGAAACTAAACCCATATCTCTCACCATGCACGAAACTAACTCAAAATGGATTAAGGATCTCGGAATCAGACCAGAGACCTTGCATCTTATAGAAGAAAAAGTAGGTCCAGAGCTTCAACATGTCGGCTTAGGACCAGACTTCCTCAACAGGACTCCCATAGCACAAGAAATAAAGCAAGAATTAATAACTGGGATAGATTCAAACTAAAAAGCTTTCTCTCAGCAAAGGAAACTATCAGCAATGCAAAGAAAGAGCCTACAGAGTGGGAGAAAATCTTTGCCAATCATACTTCAGATAGAGCGCTAATCTCCAGAATCTATAAAGAACTCAAAAAACTCTACACCAAGAATGTAAATAATCCAATCGACAAATGGGCTAAGGAAATGAATAGACACTTCACAGAAGAAGATATACAAGCAATCAGCAAACATATGGAAAAATGTTCAACATCTCTAGTAATAAGAGAAATGCAAATCAAAACCACCCTAAGATTCCATCTCACCCCAATCAGAATGGCAATTATCAAGAATACAACCAACAACAGGTGTTGGCGAGGATGTGGGGAGAAAGGTACACTCTTACATTGCTGGTGGGGCTGCAAATTAGTGCAGCCACTCTGGAAAGCAGTGTGGAGATTCCTTAGAAAACTTGGAATGGAAACACCATTTGACCCAGCTATCCCACTCCTTGGCCTATACCCAAAGGACTTAAAATCAGCATATTACAGAGATACAGCCACATCAATGTTCATAGCTGCTCAGTTCACAATAGTCAGATTGTGGAACCAACCTAGATGTCCTTCAATGGATGAATGGATAAAGAAAATGTGGTATATATATACAATGGAATATTACTCAGCCATAAAGAACGATAAAATTATGGCATTTGCAGGCAAATGGATGAAACTGGAGAATATCATGCTAAGTGAGATAAGCCAATCTCAAAAAACCAAAGGAAGAATGATATCGCTAATAAGTGGATGATGACACATAATGGGGGGTGGGAAGGGTTAGTGTTGGGGTTGGAGTTGGGTTTAGGGAGGGGGGCAGGAATGGAGGAAGGAAGGACTGTATAGATGGAGGGGAAGGAGGGGAGGGGAGGGGGGAAGGGAAAAAATGGCAGAATGAATCAAACAACATTACCCTATGTAGATTTATGATTACACAAATGGTATGCCTTTACGCCATGTACAGACAGAGAAACAACATGTATCCCATTGTTTACAATTTTATAATAAAAAAAAAAAAGAGAATGTTTGACCCTTGGTTTTGAGAAATGGTTTAATTCACTTAACAAGATAGTCTCCAGATCCATCAATTTACTGGCAAATGCAAGAATTCCATTCTGTTGAGTGAGTAGTATTCCACTGTGGATATATACCACATCTTCTTTATCCATTCATCTGTTGAAGGCCACATAGGTTGGTTCCACTTCTTAGCTATTTTGAATTGAGCTGCTATAAACACTGCAGGTGGTAAAGATCTTTGTCCATTCTACAGTATCTACATCTTGTCTCTGTCCTTAATCTCTCTACATTTTAGGTGACTTTTAAGTCTTCTACTTCACATCAACTTGAAAAAAGTTTGTATTAGCCTTTCCTTTATTTAAATGGGGTGAATTACTTATGTCATATGTATGGTAATTACTTGGGCACCAGACCTCCAGCTGCTGAGCAGACATTTGTAGGGAGACCTGATATGTGATTCTAGATAGCATGATGCATGTCACTCTTTTGAAGCTACAACCTGTCCTGCCTATTGTCATCCCTAACCCAACCAGCCAGCAATCAAGCTAGGACCACAAAGAATATGCTGCTTAAAATTCAGGAACAACTGCTTTTATGAGTTGAGCATGGGAACAAGTTCTCAAAAATCAGTAAATTTGGGATAAATGTGGGCTCCAAAAGAAGAAAACTGGAACTGAGTTTTCATCTCCACTACTGACCATCCTTGAGTGTGGGGTGAATTAACTAACTCCCATTTTGCTCAGTGTCCCATTATTACAATCCCCATTTCCTTGTTTTACTCCTCTTTATCTACAACCTCTATGTAGTTCTGCTGTTACCATCTATGTTATTCACATTAGACATACAAATGTATGTACATATTATACATTGTTTTTCATTGGGTGATTTTACTATGGCTCATGTTTAAATATAATTATTCATGAGCATATTTGAATTACTTGAAATTAAGTTTGAAAGTTGTTCGGTCCAGCGGAACCACCGCGGAGAAAGGAAACACCACTAATCTTCAGTTTGACAAGATTTATTGCGCCCTCCCTGTTTATTTGTCTCCTGCTTTCCTCTTCTTCTTCCTCACTTCCTCCTCTCCTCCCCTCTGGCTCCTAGCTTATCAGCCAATTATAGCAAACCTTTCTCTCACACAGGAGAGCATGTAGGGGAATGCCAGCATAACACTGTATAAATCACGAGCTGTCCATGCGCGGCATAATTTTAGATAGCCAATCCTTGAGCCTTGCATTAACATGTCATAAGTCTCCAAGAAACTAGTAACAGCAAACAGCCTTTTAGGTACTTCCTCATTTTGGCAGCCAGTGCCCTTTGTCCAAGATGGCCCTCAACAGCTCCCCCTTTTTATTTAAAGAAAAGGGCAGCCACTGTGCCTGTCTTAGGTGCCAGAGTCAGACTTTATCCTTACCTGTCATTGGGAGTCAAAGAGCTGTTGGCATGCTTTGATCCCTGTCTTAGGTTGGTATAAAGTTCATCCTGTGCTTACCCATTTTTAACTACCAGTCCCATATTTGGGAGAGCCAAATCTGTGGATCAGAGCCTTGGTCTATGGCCATAAGGGTTTGCTGTACCACTAAGGCTTGCTGTCTTTGATGATTCCATAAAGACAACAGATATCTGAGCAGCAATAATAAAAGCAAGAACAACATTCCCATCATAGCAAAACTTCCCATCCATTGTTTACCAAATTGTAATGCTGACTGTTAGAAACTAATGGCTTCTGGCATACCCGGGACCTTGACCTGAGTACTATTTATCACAAATATAGAATTTCTTAATAGGGTAGTCAAATTAGTAAACTCTTTAGTTCATGTCCCATTAAGCATGCTTCCAACCTGTTTGGACAAATTTGCAGCAGCAGTAATATTAGAATAGTGTATAGAGGTAACACATAATGCTTGGGCATGTACTAGACAGCCCGTCTGTGTGGTAACAGTCAACATGTCCTCTTGTTCTTGTAGTAAGTCCACTCTTTGGTTTAGAATCAGGATTCCCATGGCAAGATGTGCATTGATGTTTTCCTTGGCTGTCAATGCTTTGGCAGTGGCTCGTGACAGGTTGTTGAGCACGTGAGCAGTAGGAATAGCAGTTCCTAGGGCAAGTCCAGCAGCAGTGGCAGCAGTCACAGCAGCCACTGCAGCAACACCGATGGCTATAATTGCTGAGATACCAAAATCTCTTTTGGCTCTCACGGGTAGGAAATTCCACTCACTATGATTTAAGGTCACTGGGACTGGAATAAATTTAGGAATCCTGGCAATCACAGCCAGAGTAAATAATGAAGCATTCCAACAACTAGATACATAACACACTTGGTTAGTGCGGGTAAGGACCTCAGTATCATTATCATTGTTATTAGTAATGTTAATATTAAACTTAGAACTGTTAGAATGAACACAAATGGAGACATGACGCATACAGGAGTATGGGGGAAAGATTGATTAAAGGAAGTGAAATTGGCCATGCACTCTGTATAATTATAATTAGGTGTACTACTTCCATCTATATTGGCTTGCTTTTCACTGCACATTTGTTAAATGAGAGAGAGATTGCCTCCCTGTATCATACTAAGCGGACTAATGTCCATACAAGCAAACGCACCAAAAAGAGACCACATGGAAAGAGAATAGTAATTGGTAGAAAGTCAGTATCTATTGTGGCATATGTGTATGATGCATTTGCATTTCTCAATGTTTCTTTAACACTTCTCCAATCTATGGCAAATAGCCCAAAGGAAAAGTAAGGAGTCACCTTATAAGCCGTAACATCCCCTTGACACCTATCCCATTTAATAGGTCCAACATCGCCTTAAGAAATTGGTGTACAAGTGGGTCCCCATCTAGGCTGTGGTGTATAATTTACACTACCAATGGATTTGGATATATTTAAAGCAAAGGCATAAAGGTCCTTTCAATGCCAATACCCATAAGAAAGATTCCAATTGGGAGCAAACTGCACACAGGGCAAGGTACCATTGTCGGTTTCTAAGGTGGCTAACCAGAGGAAGCAAAGACTAGCTCTTAACTTGAAGTTTAGACTAGTAATAAGTGGCTATATAGTGGAACCAGCTGGTAGGTAAGGGATACCTAGAAGTTCTGTACTAGGAAATAATTGAGGGAAAACTTGTGTGCCATGAGTGATATATCCCCAAAAGTTTTAGGAAGAGCTAACAACAGCAGGCTTACCACCATCACCATCATTTTGTGTTTCCGTGCCATTTTCTTTCTTATGGATAGTTCTTACCAAGTGCTCCAGGACCCAGATAGGCTGTTGTTGGTCCTGAGGAAAAACACAAACAGATCCTTGTCCCCAAATTAATACTGGGTCAGGTCCTTTCCAGGACCCAGTTAAGATGTCTTTCCACATTGCTTTTGGATGGCCACCAGACTTTCCACTAAAATGTCTATCAGCTGCAGTATAGCCCATAGCATCCAAATTTAAAAAATTGAGGGTGAATAAAGCAAGGTTAAGTCTGTTCTTGGGAGGGGCTAATGCCCCTATTCTCCCTTTTTGTTTAGTTAAGCAGACTTTTAATGTTTGATTAGCCCTTTCCACGATTGCTTGTCCTTGTGGATTGTAGGACAATCCTGTAGAATGATAGATATTAAACTTTGAGCAAAGTTGTTGAAATGAAGAAGTATACACAGGCCCATTATCTGTTTTAAATGATTTTTGCCTTCCCATAGTAGCAAAGGTTTTAAGGCAATGACTGATTACATCTTTTACTTTTTCCCCTGTATGGGTGATAGCAAATTTATATCCTGAATAGGTATCTACAGGTATATGTACAAATCTTAAAGTACCAAATTCAGGGATATGGGTGACATACATCTGCCATAGATGATTTGGAAGGGGTCCTCTAGGATTGACTCCAAAATGAGGAACAGATAAATGAGGCACACAGGTAGGACACTGTTTTACTATATTTCTGGCTTGTTCTTTTGTAATGTTATATTTTATTTGGAGAGTAGTAGCATTGACATGGAAATCTTTATGGAAGTAAACTGCTTCGTCTACAATATTAAATACATGAGGACCTCAAGTCACTGAGTCTGCAGTAGAATTTCCTTGAGCTAACGGGCTAGGTAAGCTTGAATGTGCTCTGATATGGCCTATATATAAAAGTTCTTTGTGAATCCACAGAAGAGTTTGTACTTTATAAAAACATTTTTGTAAGGTAGACTGAGGACTAATGGGTCCAGTCATGGCACAAGCTGGGCAATATAGAGACTGTCAGTATAAATATTTAAAGGTTCCTCAGGAAATGTTTGTGAGGCAGTTATTATTGCTTCTAGTTCAGTTTTTTGAGCAGACTTATGAGAAGTAATAATAGTCTGTACTTTATCAGAAACTACTGTAGCTGTACTGGAGGAAGAGCCATGTGTAAAGATTGTTTTTGTTGCTGGGATAGGTTGAGCCTTAACAACTGAGGGAAAATAACAGGATGTCTCTTGAAGAAGCTGACAATAGGTGAACTTGACAAGTGATTATCAAATGTGGCCATGGTGGAACAATAGACAATTGCCCAATCTTCATTATTGTTAACCAGTATATCAATTTGTTTTGTTGTATACGGGACAATAACTGTCTGAGGATGAACTCCAAAAACTCAAAGGGTCGCCTTAAGTCCTAACGCAACTAGATTTGCCACCATCACAGGATACGGGGAAACAAAATTTTGGGGGAACACTGGCAAATGGATACATATCAGGGGTCCAGTTTGCCACAATAGGGCTGTAGGAGTATATTCAGAATATAATACTATGAGATACTGTGAAACTAACAGGCAAGGATAGATCAACTCTAATACTATGAGCATTTTCTAAAGCTTGTTCTACTAACTTTTGGGCTTTTTTAACTTCAGGAGTTAAATTTCTGGGGGACGTAGGGTCTGAATCTCCGTGGAGAATATCAAACAAGGGCTTAAGTTGACCAGCGGTGATTCCCAAATTCAGCCTTATCCAATTTATATCACCTAATAATTTTTGGAAATCATTTAGAGTCTTAAGCTTTTCTGTGGCTAATTGAATTTTTTGTGGCCTAACACAGGTATCTAATATTAGATGTCCTAGAAAGGTAATAGGGCTGCGGGTTTGCACTTTTTCTGGGGCCACATGAAATCCCCATTCTCCTAGGATTTCAATAATATTGTCAAATACCCTTAATAAAGTCTCCTGTTCCCTATCATGATATTCATTATATGAATATCATCCATATAATGGAGACCATAAAGTTCTTTACAATTCTGTCTAATCTGTGATGTAGCCTGGCCAACATATATTTGACACATAGTGGGACTATTTGCCATTCACTGGGGAAGGACCACCCATTGGTGTCTAGTATTAGGCCCTTCTTTATGCAAAGAAGGAACAGAAAAGTCAAATTGAGGACTATCCTCAGGATGAACAGGAATCGAAAGAAACAATCTTCTATGTCTATAGAGATGATATGATAATGTTTTGGAATAGCGGCTAATGAGGGGAGACCCAGTTGCACTGGGCCCATAATCTGCCTACTGGAATTTATGGCTCTCAGATCTTGCAAGAGTCGCCATTTCCCAGACTTCCTTTTTATGACAAAAATGGGTGTATTCCAGGGGGAAGTGGAAGAAATGATATGGTTTTCCTTTAATTGTTGACTAACTATTTCCTGGGCTGCCTCTATTTTCTCTTTAGAAAGGGGCCACTGGGGGACTCAGATAGGATTATTGAATTTCCCTGTTATCTTTAATGGTTCAGTGGCCCCTCTGAAAAACCCAGACCCTTAGTCCCTGTTTGCCCTTCGGCTTGAATGGGGCAGGTGGCACCTTGTAAATTTTTGCCTAGTCCTTTTCCAGGAATATAACCTTGTCTTACCATGACTGGCTAAACAGTTGGGTTTAGACAGGAAATATTTTGCTCAGCTGAGGAAGAAATGACAACATCCATCTGTGTTAAAATGTCTCTTCCCCAAAGAGTGACAGGCAAATGAGCTAATACATAAGGTTGAAATGTTCCCTTTTTTCCATCAGGGTCCTCCCAAGATAATATAGTTGACCTTTGTAATGGGGTTTGGGCAAATCCAAGTCCCCTTAAGGTAGTACTTGATGCTGTAACAGGCCATGATTTGTTCCAGTCCTTTTGTCTTATAATAGAGATGTCAGCACCCGTGTCTATTAGGCCCTCTATGGGAGTATCATTAACTTTTAATTTAAGCATAGGTCTATTTTTTGTTGATTGTGCCCAAAAGACACCTGATCCTGCGGATCCAAACCCATTGTTTCCCCTAGTCTTTTGTGAACTGGGAAAGATTCTATGATGGCTAGACAACATCAATATTTGTGCTATTTTATCTCCTGGAGAAACAACAGATACCCCGCGAGGGGAAGATAACGTAATCTTTATTTCCCCGGTATAATCAGAATCAATGACTCCTGGCAATAATTGTAATCCTGACAGAGTTGTGGAACTCCGTCCTAACAATAATCCTACTGTGCCCTCAGGTAGTGGTCCATATACGCCCATGGGGACCATTTGTACTCCAATTTCTGGGGTTAAGACAAGTTGGGTGGAGGTACAGAGGTCCAATTCCCTGCTCCCTGATGTTCCTCAGGACAATGAGGAGATAATCGGAAAGGATTGTGAGTGGGGATCTGTACTATGGGATTCTGAAAGGCCCCGTATATTTGAGGGCCCTGGGTTGTGCCCCCCTGGCCATTTTTTGACTGGGTTGGAATAGGATTTCCCTCTGTGTCAAATCTTGATGTACAATATTTTGCCCAGTGCCTTCCTTTTCGGCACCAGGGACATAGACCTGCGGCAGGTTGATTTGCCCCTTGTTGTTCTCCAGTCTTAGGTGTTCCCCTGGGCTTTAGTCCTGTGGGTCCTTCAGGGCAGTCTTTTCTGAAGTGCCCTTCTTGCCCATACTTAAAGTATGTTTTTCTTCTAGCTCCTAATGGCCCCTGATTTGGCCCATGAAGAGCAGTGGCTATTACTTGTTCTGTTATGACTGCATCATCGATATCCCTACAGACTTTTATATAGGTACTTAAATCTTTATTTTTCCATGGTCTTATAGTTTCTTTACACCATTTATTTGCTTGCTCATAAACTAATTGTTTTATTAAAGGCATTCTTGTTCTGAATCCCCAAATACTCTAGCAGCAGTTTGGATTAATCTATCAACAAAATCTGCAAATGATTTGTTACTTCCCTGAATCACTTTGGACAACTGTTGCTATAAGTCTCCTGTCCCTTGAATTAATTTCCAGGCTTTAGTGGCAGCAGCAGCAATTTGTGTATACCCCAGGATCGTAAGTAATCTGCTGCTGAATACCTTCATAGTTTCCTTCTCCTGTTAGCATTTCTACATTTCTTTGGGGAAAGCCTATGGCAGCGTTACAGCATGCCATTTCTAATGAGGTTTCCTGCCATTCCATTTTCCACACAAGGTATTGCCCCCCTGATAGTACAGCTTTACATAGCCTTTTCCAATCTTCCGGCACCAGATTTAGTCCAACTAAATCCAACATGCTAATTGTAAATGGGGCCTATAGACTGTACGTAGCTACTGCTTCCTTAAAATTTTTTACTGTTTTGAAATCTAGAGGTCGGTGGAATCTTTGTCTATTTTGGTCCTCTAGCACAGGGAAGAATTGTGGGACTGCCGAGGTTTCTTTAATGGTGGTTTCTTCTCACCACGGTGGAAACCCCATCTGATTTATAGCATGAACTAACTCCTCCCAAGGGTACCTACCTTGGGGGATATAGGGAGCAGGTTGCTGACTCCAGGAAGGGATTGGTGTTGCTACCTGACATAACTGGTGGGGGCGACCGTGTCCGTGATGCTCTTTCTAATTCCTCCCCGGTAAGCCCCACTTCCTCTTCTTTCTCTTTTTGAGAAGTTACACTTAGTTGTTCCTTTATCTCTTCCAGACACATATTTTCTTTCTTTTACTAAAGTTTGTATTTTGCCTTTCTCAGATGTTAGACATTCCTTAATGAGCTGCCACATGGAAAATGTACCTCTAGGTAATGGGGATTGCTTCTATGCTTTGATAAGATCCTCTTTATGATATTCTCATTGTGGAATATTTAGGATTCCCTCTTCCAAAAACCAAGGACTAACCTTGGCCAGTGTGGTTACATATGCTGTTACAGTACATTGTTTTACAGCAGTCCCATTAGCCCTAAGCACATCTTGTATGATTCTTATCATTTGATTTTTTGACATTTGTGTCCCCATTCTGGAGTTATGGCACTTGTGACCCCACTCTGGAGTTATGATACTTGTGACCCCACTCTGGAGTTATGTGACCCCTTTCTGGATTTATGTGACCCCATTCTGGAGTTATGTGATCACTTTCTGGAGTTATGTGACCTGCCCCTTATACACTCTGGCCAGAGATTCCCGACAGGTTATTCCACAATTTTCTCATAGCTTAATTTAAGTTACTTAACTGGGAGGATGCAGAAGGAGAAAGAAATTTTCCCATAGGGGCCAACACTTGTTCCGTCCAGCAGAACTGGCGTGGAGAAAGGAGACACCACTAATCTTCAGTTTGATGAGATTTATTGTGCCCTCCCTGTTTCTTTGTCTCCTGCTTTCTTTTTCTTCTTCCTCCCTTTCTCCTCTCCTCCCCCCAGCTCCTAGCTTATCAGCCAATTATAGCAAACCTTTCTCTCACACAGAACAGCATATAGGGGAATGCCAGCATAACACTACATAAATCACGAGCTGTCCACGTGCGGCATAATTTTAGATAACCAATCCTTGAGCCTGGCGTTAACATCTCATAAAACTCCAAGGAACTAGTAACAGCAAACAGCCTTTTAGGTACTTCCTCATTTTGGCAGCCAGCGCCCTTTTGCTCACTACCAGGTGCCATCTTGTCCAAGACAGCCCTCAACAGAAAGTATGTTTCCCCAATCCTTACCAGATCACATTCCTGAAATCTATTTCTCATTTGAGGCAAATATAAATTCTTCTACACTGAAGTAAGTTGCAAAGAGATTCAGGTGATTTTCTAATTGTGTTCTCATACAGTATTCTTGAAATGGAGATTCCATGCATCATTTGGTTTAGTTTTAAATTACTGTCTTGCAATCTGCTCTTCTTCACTTTCTTATGTAGTGGTTTATATTATCCATTTACCCTTGTGACACTCATGCAGGCTTGCAGTTTACATAGCCTGTTGTTTTACACCATGTCTGGGGAAGGAATTATACCTGCACCCCATTTCAAATTCCTCATGTTATGATAAGTTAATGTTTGTCATTGATTTTCTAAATTCAGTCCTCAGGCATTTTCCAAAATGATGCAAGTCCTTTCTAGAAATTTCAGAAGCATTCTTTCAAAAGTAGAAGCAAGACAGATGGATAAAAATAAATGGATAACAATTCTTATCTTTTGATAAGTGTCACTATCCAAAACCTAACATAATGAGAAAAGAAGAGCAAATCATGTGGTTTAGAGGAAGTTAGTTTTGGTTTTGGAGTCAGGCAGAATTGATCCTCAATCCTGAACAAGATGTTTCATAGTTGAGGGACTTTGAAAATACTCCTTTACCCTGGACTGTTATATTAAACTCATTCATGAGAAAATGCTGAAAAATTCTGTGTGCCAAAATAGCAGCAGTTCTTTAGTCTCACCCATGTCCATAAGTTTAATAATGAGCTTTTACTCCTATTTTTGTCAAAATTTAGAATGCTGGATCAAGGCCCACCTTATTTTCTATAACTCAACAAAAGCATTAATGAGTATTAGTCAGACATTTAGCCTCAAACAATTTGAAGGCTTCTCCTTTTCCTTTCAAAACTCTGTCATCTCCATGAGAATAAGGTCCTTTATGAAGGACAACATGTGCAGGAATATGATGGCAATTTTTTTGACAGACTGCTAACCCTCTGAAGTCCAGTGACATTTTCAACCATCAGCTAAACAACATGCTGAATGAAGACCCCAGCATAAGCCAACCTAAATCAATGTCCAGGCCAATCTTGACCTAATACATTTTAGAGTGCTTTGCTTTCCAGTAATGACTAATATACACATTATATCCAGGTTTTCAAGGTTCAATCATATGTCATGCAGGAGTTTTCTGGCAAACAGCAGGTGCCTTATAGATAGTGGTTTTCCTTTCTTCTTTTTAATTTAGAGTTGAATCTCTTGATAGATTGTATTATATCATGTAGATCTCTCTGTGGATATGCATATGATTTGTAATAAAATTCTCAGTTTCCCTTACCATTAAAGAAAACAGTCATCACATTCCTGCCATTAGGTTCAAGGCCAAATTGCAAAGCAAGGTAAACTCTAATTTGTTTAAACTCAAAAGACTACACTGCTGACAGGTCTGAAGATGTGGGACACAAACCTCATGGGACACTCAAGTTCCTTTGCTATGTGATATCAAAAATGAGATTGGATCTGCCCTGTATCAAGTGGGAAACTGTGGTCTACTTTGGACACTTTCTGCTTGGAACTCCCAGGTCTCTCAGGGTAGTGTCTCTCCAGTTCTCTGACCCTGAGTAGAATACTGTCAGCTAGTCAGAGTGACACCCACCTGAAATCCCAGTGGCTGGGGAGGTGGAGGCAGAAGAACCATGGGTTCAAAGTCAGCATCAGCAAAAGCGATGTGCTAAGCAACTCAGTGAGTCCCTGTCTCTAAAGAAAATACAAAATAGTGTTGGGGATGTGGCTCAGGGTTGAGTGTCCCTGAGTTCAATCCCCAGTACCAAATACACCTCACTGAGGTAAAGTTAGCCATAGTTCTCAAACATGGAATGTGTCTGTTGTGAACTGAGATGGTTCGGGACTTTCAAATATTCTAGAATGAGTTTTGAACATGTGGTTTATACATACTTCATTATATATTTTATTAGTAATTTTATTTTTTCCAACAATGATAATATGGTGGATATATTGCCTTATGTTATCACAATTGATTTCACCTGTTCTTTCAACTTTTTAATATGAATATTAGAAAATATAAATTTACACTTTGACTTACAATTGATTTGTGTTGGACATTGCTGCTTTAGGGAATTTTTTTTAGATCAAAACCAAGCTGCATATACATAAGAGCAGAAAGAAAATATGTTAAATGGAAATTAATGTTTATTAACATTTTTATTCATGAATAACATGCAATTAATAGATAATTATGGTCTTATATTCAAGTTTAAAAGGAAATGTCATCTTTGCCAGTCTACACCGCAGTACTGCAAGAAAACCCAGCATTAAAATAGCTGCAGCCTGAAGCTTTGGGTTCAATTCATAGTGAATCAAAAGTAAAAGAAACAAATAAGATCCAGCTGTTCTGGGGTATGCCTTTTATCTCAGGGACTCGAGGATTTTGTGACAGGAGCTGGCTTCCATAATGCCCTCCTGTAATCCCAGTGGCCCTTGTGGCTGGAGTAGTAGGATTGCAAGTTCAAAACCAGCCTCAACAGCTGAGGAAGCCCTAAGCAAGTTAGTAAGCCTTGCTGCTAAGTAAAATTTAAAAAGGAATGGGGATGTGGCTCAGTGCTTTAGCACCTCTTGGATCATAACTTTATACCATGCACCCCAGAAAAACAGCATTCCCATAAGAACAGATAGCAAAAAAGTTACATGGGACTTCAAGTAATTGTCATTATGTCATTTACACTCATGAACAATATGTACATATACAGTTCATAAGTCAAAATGAAATTATGTACAATGATAAATCCAAATTTTCTCCCCTCTGGGTTAGATTTCACTTCTGCAAGGAAACCCTCCCTTAAAGTAGCTGCAAGTTGAAACTCTGGGTTCAACTCACATCAATTCAAGTGACAAAAAAATCAAAGTTAGGCCAGACTAAGCAAATACATGAGGCCCTGTATCAAAAAATAGGAAGGAGTGGGATTGGGTGTCAGGGTAGAGTGCCCATGGGTTGAGCCCCTAGCATGGCAAAAAACAAAGTCTGTCACTCTGTTATCACTAATTTCTGGGTTGGCAGCAATCTTATGTCACTCAAGTGTAAGTTCATTAGACTCAGCTTCTGAGGCCAGTGCCTGAAGCCCTATCCAGTCAGAGGTACCTGAATGGGAACTGCCCAATTCTCATACAGGCAGCGTGGAGGGAGCGGGTTTATGCAACCTAGTGCTCGTCTTTGTCTCCAAATTCCGCCATTCTTCAGATCCATTTTTGGTTTTTCCTTTGTGTTCAGGAACCACAGGTTTCTGTGATACACAGTGATACACAGTGGTTGAAGGATCATAGGGAGAACTCTGGGCACAGTGAATACCAGGAAATGGTGACTGTGCTTCAGGCATCTGGAGACTGGGGAGAGAGGCTAAAGTCCTTGGGACTGACAATAACAGAAGAAGAAATTATGGGTGGGGACTCCTCATGGTCCTCTCAGTCTGCCAACCACAGTCTTCCTCTGGGGCAGTTCAGTCCTCAGCTCCTTCTTCTGTCTAGTGAGGTGGGTAGCTGGACCCTGGGCATCTTGTGACATTAGTACAAAATGTCCTCAGCCTCTGCCTGAAGCTCCATGAGGACATCAGTATGCTGTCAGCTCAGAGTCCTCCGGGGTTAAGAGAAAGAGACTCAGGAGATCATTATAGGAGAATGAGGGTGTCCATGGGTTGGCAGCCTATCCTCTCCACAGGGTGGGTGTCAAAGACTGAGGAGACGCCAATTCCATTGTAGAGAGTAGCTGTGGTCAATAGAAGCCTCAGCTCCTCCTTCCTGATGAGCTAGCTTAAACATACAGGAAGCAGTGCTCAAATCCAGAACCATGAGCTCAATTCAACTATTTGTAAGTCTATGAAAAATATCACTATCTTGGTTGTACCTAACAATATAATTCATTTTGTTATGATTTTACAAGCATGGAATATTTCTTATTATGATTAGTTCCCCTTTTTTTGTGGATTCTTAATAGTGACACACACTAGGGTGTATTCATGTATTTACATAGGAAAATATTCTAAATTTTCAGCTACAGTTCACATTTTTAGTACCAGTTTTCCCTCTCAATATTATTGGTTATTTGTTTCCCATGCTGTATTTCAAGTTGATGCAGTAAATTCTAACTTCTCCACACAGTAGCAGCACATGCTAAAGGTTTTGTTTTCTGTTTGTGAACTATTTACGTGAGAGGGAAACAGAAAGTTATCTCTTGACCGTTCCAAAAAAAAAAAAAAAAAAAAAAAAGTGTGTGCATTTCCTCCTATTGTCTTCAAAGCCACAAACTATCACAAAATTTTCGTTTTGAGGTTAACCTTTGAGGAATTGACTGTGTGATCCTTCCTTATATCAATCTCTCATCGTTTTCTAGTCCTGTGTTTCAGAACCAATTGCCATAAGATGACCAAATCTGCTGTGTCTAAATCTTACTGGGGTGTGTAGTGAGTATCAGTATCTGAGTCTTTTCCTGTTGGAGAGCAGTGTGAGATATTGGATGGAGCCTCTCAAGAGAGTAGCTGGGCGCTCTGTAGCTGAGAGGAATCTCTTGACATCAAATTACTCTAAATGTAATCCCAGTAACCTGGGAGACTGAGACAAGAGGATCAAAACTCAAAGCAAGCTGCAGCAACTTATCCAGGAACTAAGAAATTCAGTAGGACCCTGTCTCTAAACAAAATACCAAAAAGAGCTGAGGATTTGACTCAGTGGTGAAGCATCCCGGGAATCAATCCTCAGTATGAAAAAATAAAATAAAATCTTTTTAAAGACATTTCAAGTTTTTTTTTTAACTACTATGAATAGTGCTGCAATAAAAATGGAGTTGGATTATTTCTTTGACATAAGATTCCATCTCTTATAGATGTATACCCAGAATTATTACTGGATCTCATGATACTCCTATTTTCACTTTTTCAAAAAGACTTTATAAACTATTTTATAAAACAGCTTCACCCAACTTACATCCTCACCAACAGCTGTACATAGTTTTCCTTTTATCCATATCCATATAATTGGGAGTACTTTTTATTTTTTGCATGTTTTTAATATCCATTCCTGAAGCTGTGTTCAAGCTGGAGGAATTTGGTTTGACTGGTAATGTATCCCTGATGCAAGTTTGTTAAAATCCAGGATTTCCAGAAGCCATGTATTTTTTAAATAAACAGACAGAAATCAGTGACCTGTACAACATCCTAGGAGTAACTGTTAGGCCTGGAGGTGTTACTGGGGTGAGTAGTGGAGGGACACTAATCAGGAAGTGAACTGTCATGTAGGCTATCAATAGTATTCTGTATTTCCACCTATTTAATGAATGAATCAAGATAGACAGAAACTATTTTCAATGACAGCAAGGCAAAATATGGTGTCAAATCCCTTCTAAGAAAAAATTCACATCTTTGAGATATAATTTCTCTTCCTTGGTTCCTGTTTATGAAATCCATGGATGTATTTGAATACTCAGAGAAAATCACCAGTTTTTTTGTGGTTGTGATAATATGTACATCTAATCAACACTTTTCATTCTGAAAAAGGGTCAGCATGTTAATACAAAGCTAAAATGGGTACAGCAAAAGTAAAGAAATTTTGAAACTTTCAGAGGAAAAAAGATTAGCCATCATTGGCAACAATTCAGAATTCAAGACAACTCCAAGTTACTTTAGGAAAATACCATCAAGACTTAATACAACCAAGGCTGTTTTCTTGGTGACACAAATTTTTCAGTGTGTGTTGGGAGGAGGCTGTATTTATTGTGTTCACTCAGGCCCCAAATCTGACAGAACTTCAACTGAGCATAGCTCTTTCCAAAATGGAGGCAGGAAAAATAATGTATGGAATGACCTACTCTATCTCGAAATTTTTGAGGGTTGCATACATCATGTGCTCATACTTTGTTGGTGAAAACGAGTCACAGTACTGTATCTTCTTATTTTTCTTTTAAAATATTTTTTAATTTTTTATTTGTTCTTAATAGTTATACTTGAAAAAACAGAATACTTGTGCATTTTGATAAGTGATACATAAATTGACTATAATTTTTCTCAGTTCTGTATCACTTTAGATGAAAACCACAGTAAACTTTAGAGCTTGGGTTGGTTTGATCCTGTTCTTCGTTCACTCATGTTAACACTGGCTCTTGGGGATTTGGTTCCAATTAGATGGAAAATGGCTCAAGGCAGGATTTTTTCCAATGTCTACCCCCGATTTTCCTACTCATTAGAGGGTAAACATTTTCTCAGTTGTCTTATTGTCTTTCAACCTTAAATATAAGTAGATGTTTATATATTCAGTTTCTAAAGATATAAGCTTTTGTGTTTATCAGGTACATATACGTTTCCTGTAGACAGTGGCTATTCAAGTCTGTGGAGTGATTTCATTTTGGGGTCTCTAATTTTTAAATTTTCTTCAGTGTTTAGTCAGTTGTGAGGACATTTTTTCTTCCACTCTGTCATTTCCCTTTATACCCTTTATTTATATCACTTGAGAAATAAGATTTTTATTTTTATATTTACCCACTTATGAATTTTTCTATCAGGTTTTGTGTAACTCTGAAATGGAGTACCTTTATTTCTTTCTTGAGAATGAAGTCCAGTGTGCCCTATCATTCATGTTCATTCCATTTATCTCCAAAATGTAATTTGGAGACTTGGTCTCACTCAGGTGTTCAAGGTGGCCTTGAAATTGTAGTCTTCTTGAAATAGACAAACTGGCTAGTATTAACAGCTATATACTGGCAGATCCCCCTGCAACTCACTTGTTCATAACAACTTGAATATTTAATATTTTTCTTTAACATTTAAGTAGGTATTACCTCTGAAAATGATTTACTCCATGGTATGAGGGTACGGCACAGTAATTTTTTTTCACACAGATGCCATCTTACCCTTTTGGGGTTCAATATTGACCGATCCCCAGAGAGTCAAAGTGCACACACAATTATGCAAGACCCACAATGAGGTTTTATTGCAAGCTCAAACTTGGACCACAACCAGCCTCTCAGACCACTACAATGGCTGAGTGGAGAGCGGTCCTGAGGGGTGAGAAAGCACTCTGTTTAAGGTATTTTCAAGCATTCACACACAAAGACCTGTATATTATTGGTTAACATTTGAACAGCTAAACATCTGTCCTCTTTGGTTGGGTCCCACCAATCTATTTGATTGTCACTGTGTCCTGCCAGATCTGAACGGTCCCGGAGGAAGAAGGGAGGAGGGAAGGTGTGAACTATGCAGGACATGAGCCAGGGCTAGGCCCCCTTGTCCTTGACAGATAAGGTTCCTGGGAAGCTGCACATTCCTCGGACAGGTATCTCTTAATAGCCTTGATAAGCCCAGGGGCCCAGCAGGTCCTATTTGTCCTGTATTGACTCTTGAGGGCACTGTCTCAACCGCCTGCATCCTGGTGATTAAGATAGCTTCTCATACCTTAGTGTTTGCATGCCTATTCTTGTGGGGGGCTTTACAGGTTTCACCCTGTTCTCAACAACCCAATCCACCTTCTTTGACAGGATACTACATGTACTTCTTCCATACAGAGCAAACTGTCCTAACTCCTGGTCTAATAATTGTCTTTTCAAAGAGAGTGGTTTAGTTTGTTGTCCCAAGGTCTACAGTCTCAAAACATTGGGAAAATATTTTGAAGTTAATTAGGATTGCTTTTGAAGTAGTTAGGAATGACCCAGGTTCTTCTTTGTTGTTGTTGTTGTTGTTGTTGTTAAGCATAGATTCAGAGGATACATGTGAAGTTATTTTATAGAAAACTCTTGTTAGGCTTCAAGATACCAGTGTCCCTTTAATTGTTTGAATACTTGAAGTCACCTAAATTGTTCTTTGTCCCTTTTCATAATCTCACTCCATCCCAAAGACTTTGTTGTAATGCATCCTGACTGCCTGCTTCACTTAGGTGGTCCCATGTTGCCATACGGTGTAGATTCTGCTTAATGGCACTTCCTTTATGCTTAAGCATTTGCATGACTCTTAGTTCTTTGAAGTCAATTTTAAGAGTGCACAAGTTATAAATACAGAAGAAAGAGCAATCTTCCAAATCTAACAAGGACTCTGAAAATTTTCATACTAAGAGTGTATGTAGATTTCAGTTCTGTGTTCACTGTAAGTTGATCAAAACATCTGGAAGAAAATGACAAACTGCATCTTGGTATGTATTTATTACTTGATTCAATAAAGCTTATTTTTATTTAAAAAAATAAAAAAGGTTTAGGGATGTGGCTCCATGGTTAAGAACCTCTGGGTTCAATCCCCAGTGTGGCCCCCCCAACTAAGATGGAACTGCTGGTGTGGACCCAAAGCAAAAGGAGAGTTCTTCAGCTCTCTGTATGAGATCCAGGAGGAGGAATTTATCAATAGACCTTGAGCTACTTCCAGGTGGTGGTGGTCAGCAACTTGGCCACCAAGAGGGAGCGCATGGGCTGCTCCTTCTGTGCAGGGAGCTGTAGGTGTGTCCTGGTGCTGCACTGGCTGGAGCTATAGTGTGGACCAAGAGGGCTGCTCCATGTGGACTTCTGGATCACGGGAGACACGGGCACCAACACATGTATGGCTCCACGTCCATACCCCTCTCTAGTGGTTCTTTGCTAGGGGAGATTCTGCAGCACCTCTCCAAGACACAATTGCCAATAATCTGGACACATTTGGCATCATCTGGGCAGCAGGTGATTTCCCAGGCATAGAGTGGTGAGAAGCCATGGAGATTGTAAAATATCCCACAAAACACAGGGCAGTCCCAGAAGGATCTGGCCCTACAATGCCAATACTGCCAGAGCTGAGAACTTGCTTCAGAACAACACACTCTGGGACTACGCTGGGGTTTATGTCAAGGACAATATTCAATCAAGAAATATTGGCCAAGCCCAGGGCAGGCACTTGTGATCCCAGTGACTCAGGAGACAAAGGAAGGAGGATTGCAAGTTCAAGGGCAGCCTGGACAATTTAGTGAGAGACTTTCTCAAGACTAAAAAATGGCTGGGAGTGTAGCACAGTGATAGAGCATTTGCCTACCATGTGCCAAACCTTGTGTTCAATAGTATTGCAAAATGAGAAAAAAGAAAGAAAGAAAGAAATGGGCAAACAGGGCAGCAAAAGATTTAGGGCTGCGGAGAGCGGGGCCACGTGTGGTGGTGCACACCTGTGATCCCAGAGACTCAGGAGGCTGAGGAAGGAGGACCTCAAGTTCAAGATCAGCCTCAGCAATTTAGCAAGGCCCTAAGCAACTCAGTGAGACTCTGTCTCTAATCAAATTCAAAAAAAGGCTGGCGATGTGCCTCAGTGGTTAAGCATTCCTGGGTTCAATCCTGGGTACCAAAAAAAAAAAAAAAAAAAAAGGCCATAAATTTGCATCAAGTATTGTTTTTTCTGGGTCACATCGCCCAGAACTTTAAATTGATGCATAGGTAGAAGGTCCTTATCCAAAATTCTTGGTAACAGAAATGTTTCAAGTTTCAGATTATTTAAGGGTCCAGAATATTTGCAAATACATAATAAGGTAGCTGAATGATGGATCTAAGTCAAAATTTCATGAGTTTGTGTCTCCTCTGAACCCACAGACATAGCCAGGTGAATTTTCTCTTCTTTTTCTTTTTCTTTTTTACATTTTTTTTCTTTTTTGCAGTGTTGGTTATCGAATTTAGAGCCTTCTACCATTTCCTGCACCCCAGTTCTGCAGAATTCTTGCTCCCCGTCAGAAGTCTTTCAATAAATATCAGTTGTCAGGTGCAATGGTGCTTGCCTGTAATCCCTGCAGCTTTGGAGGTGGAGACAGAAGGATCACAAGTTCAAAATCAGCCTCAGTAATAGTGAGGCCCTAAGCAACTCAGTGGGACTTTGTCTCTAAATAAAAAAAATAGGTCTGAAGATGTGGCTCTGTGGTCAAGTGTCCCTGAGCTCAATCCCCAGTATCCTCACCCATAACAGGAAAGTCCTCTATCACTGAGCTCTAAAGCCTCAGTTCCAGAATGGGGCTATGATTAGGATGGGGCATGCCAGATAATTACATTTATCTTGTGTTAAGATTGACTCCTATTCACCAGAATGTTTTTTTTTTAAAAAAGGAGATATTAACACAGACATAGCTATATGTTTCTTTAAATTACATATTTTATAATATGTAAGGGAATAAGGTATATGTATTTGACATATATGATTTACCATTACATTAGTATGTGATCTAAAATTTAGAACAAAATTCAGGCACGGTGGTGTATGCCTATGGTCACAGGACATGGGATGTTAAGGCAGGAGGATTGCAATGTCAGAGCAAGCCTCAGCAATGTAGGAAGGCCCTAAGGAACTTAGTATGATCCTCCCTCTAAATTTTAAAAAGAGTTGGGTGGCCTGGGGATGCGATCCAGTAATTAAGCCCCACTGGGCACAAATGCAGCTGGATAGCTCCAGACATGTGTGATCTTCCCCTTATAATACAGAGTTAGTTTTTGTAGTTAGTAGTGTCTGGTCTCTGTCTCACATGGTCTGGAGAAAGGATATTCATTTTTATTGCTGCTACTGTGGAATTTCACTTACAGAAAAATAAGAATTTCTGGTTATTTTTAAAAACAATTAACTGTGGCTTAATGTTTGAATGTTATTGAAAATTCATGGCTTATTCTAATCCCTGTTTTTTCCAAAATGTTTATATTGTGTGATTGGATTTTTTAAGTAACACTAAACATAATTTCATTTAATGCTCTGAATAGAGGTGATTAAAACATGCTACTACAAGTTTTATAATGCCATGAGTTTGTATGGCGCAAATTTTAAAATGAATTGAACACAGTTGAAGCAATGTTTCCATTTTACAGAAATAGCATAAGAGAGCACAACTTCATAAGTATCATTTAAAATTTTCATTCTAAAATGTTATAAATAAAGGATTATATATGGATAAACAAATAGAGATAGATGGATAGATATATAGATAGAATGTCATTCTTTAAAGATTCATCAGTGCTTTTATTACATTAAATGAAACAGGTATATAAGAAGAGACTTATGTCATTTTTGTGTACAAACACAAAAGAGAAAACAGGGCTGTGTGTCTGTGATCATGTGCAACCCAAAAAACATGTAACAGATGAAACCTTGAGTAAAATATTTCTACTGTCTTTCCAAGGGCTTGCAGGGAATGGACCCAAATGTGCTAAATGAGTGAAAGGATAAAATTGTCTTTTTGCCTGATCACATTTTAGAAAAGATGAACCTTTTCTCTAATGGTGGAAGGAATTTCCTTTTGTCACAGATGTGCATATCCTCACTCATATATGGAAGCTAAAAATATTGACCACAGAGAAAAGCTGCTCAGCAGAGACTAGGAAGGGACAATGGAAGGAGTGGTGAGAGGAGGGTGGGGGCACCTGTGCACAGCGCAGGGCTGGGGTGAGCAGGTATTGTGTTGTGTAGCTCAATATGGTCCCTAGAGTCTACCACAAAAAATTCCACAGAAACAAATAGGTAGAGGGGAAGAGTTTTCAAGACCATTCACACTTAGAAATTTTAAATTTGAGGAAATAAAAATGTTATTTACTCTAATGTGATCAGAAAACCATATAAAGATGTATTGAATGAAAATATTGTACTCCAAGTCTATGTCCAAATATTAGGCCAATAAAATGTTAAAATGGATTGTATACAGGAATGAGGGTGCAGGGGATACAAAGGCAAAAAATAACAGATTAAGACAAATATCACCCTATATACATGTATGATTACACAAATGGTATGACTACTTCATTTACAACCAGAGAAATAAGTTTTACCCCATTTGTTTACAATGAATCAAAATAAATAAATTAAAAATAATTAAAACCAAATCTGCTGGGCATAGTGACATGATGTCATGTTTCATGGTACTGTCCAACATGTTGAAAACTGCAGAATGATATAATGTCTAATATGCTTAGACCTTAATTCATATGATAAAGGAATCTTAGATGGGCTGTCCTTCCCAGCCCTCACTATCACTCTTGCATTATACAAATAGGCTCTTCAAATTCCATCTGAGTATGCACACTCCTAAGACTAGGAGTCAGGGAGAGTATCCTCTAGTATTCTGATGATGGCAGAGAGTTTCTGACCTGTCCCCTGGTCTCCTGGACTGTGCTGTGCTAACCAGGTGAGCCTAATGAGACACAGATAAAAAGGTACATTCTAGAGAATTTCCTGGTTTGACAAATGGGGTATATTTAACAGAATGTTCCCTGTTAAAATTACTATTTAACCCAGAATTAGTTATATATACTTCTTTAAAATGCTTCCTTATTATATAGTGTTGAGATAAATTCAAGCCATGTGTTTGACGAGCATATCTAATTGATATGGATAAGTGTGATTTGGATGTTCAAGTGAGATGACTAGAGAAATATGTACTGTACTGTAGCCTGGTTCCCCTTGGAGGAAGCAAAGATACTGCTTATGATGACATAAAATCATGCCAATTTCCTGGATCTGCACTTCAGAAAGGAAGTTAATCTTTCCTCTTGCTATGGTGGATTTTCACCTCCAGAAAAAAATAATTTTCATTCATTTTAAAGCTCCACTGGAGCTTTGATTTTCTGAATATTACTGAAAATCCATGGCATCTCTACACTCCTGACTGTCCTAAAATTACTAGGTTGACAGGACTAGAGTTTCTTAAGTAACATCACAACAAATACCATTAAGGTGCCCTGATTTATAGGTAATTAAAATGTAGTCCTTGAAGAGCTCTGTAATTCCAAGTAATTCTACAGCTCATGTTCTTATTAGTTGAATCTTTTGCTTTATTTATTGTTTTTAATTATGTTATTTTTATTGGTACATTATAATTATACATAACTGTGTAATTCATTGTTACATACACATACATGCAAACAGTAGAATTTGGTGACAGTTCAAATTTTCAAAATGACTTAAACTGAATTAAAGAAAACTTGTATTTCAAAGAGTGACATAAGTGAAAGTAGTTATATAGCAATTTTTAGAGAAGGATCCATGTGCTGCTGAGAAGAAATTGCATTCACTCATTGATGGATGAATATTCTATATGTCTGTTAAGTCTAAATTATTGATTGTGTTATTGAGTTCTATGGTTACTTCATTCAATTTTTGTTTGGAAGATCTATTCAGTGGTGAGAGAGGTGTATTAAAAGTCACCTGGTATTATTGTGTTGTGATCTATTTGGTTCCTGGAATTGAGAAGGATTTGTTTAACATACATGGTTGAGCCATTATTTGGGGCATAAATATTTATGATTGCTATGTCTTGCTGATTTATGCCTCCCTTAAGCAGTTTGAAATGTCCTTCTTTATCCCTTCTGACTAACTTTGCCTTGAAGTTCTCTTTCTCTTCTGTAAGTTTGGAAACTGCTGCTTTTTTACTGAGTCCATGTGCAAGGTAGGTTTTCTTCCCATTCTTTCACCTTTAGTCTGTGGATATCTTTTTCTATTAGATGAGTCTCTTGAAGGCAGCATATTTTTAAGTCTTTCTTTTTAATCCAATCTGCTGGTCTATGTCTTTTGATTATTGAGTTTAGGTCATTAACATTCAAGGTTATTCTTGTGATATGATTGGCATTCCTGGTCATTTTGGCTTACTTTTGGGTTTTATCTTGACTTGGTTTCTCCTTTGATTGGCTTTTCCTTTAGGGTAGTTCCTCCCTTTATGACTTGTATTATTGTTTTTCATCTCCTCCTCATGAAATATTTTGCTAAGAATGTTCTATAGTGTAGGCTTTCTATTTGTAAATTCTTAACATTTTTTAATAATGGAAAGATTTATTTCATAATCAAATCTGTAGGTTAGTTTTGCTGTGTATAGGATTTTTGATTGGCAATGATGTTCTTTAAAGTATTGGTAGAAATCTCTTTAGAATTTCTCTGATCCTGGGATTTTCCTTGTTGGAATGCTTTTAATTGCTGTTTCCATTGAGTTACTTGATATTGGTCCATCTGGACTTTCTTTATCTTCCTGGTTCAGTTAGGGCCATTTGCATGTATCTTGAAATCAGTCACTATCCTCTCACTTTCCAGTTTATTACAGTATAAATTTTCCAAACATTTTCTGATGACTGTCTGAATTTCAGAAATGTCTCTGTTAATAGCTCATTTTTCATATCTGATTTTGTTGATTTGGGTCTTCATTCTCTTTAGTCACCTTGACTTAGTGTTAATCAATATTAATTTTATTCTTTCTATGTATACATGTCAGAAGAGTCTACTTTGATACATGATACATATATTATATGGAGTATACTTATTCTATTTAGGATCCCATTCTTATGGTTGAACATGATGTGGAATTTCACTGGTCTTTATGTCTGATTCATTCCACTGTCTTTCCTATTCCTATCCTCACTTCTCTTTGTTTAATCCAATGAACTTCTATTCTTCCGTTCCCCACCCTTTTCTGTGTGTCAGCATCCACATATCAAAGAGAATATTTGGTCTGTGATTTTGGGTATTGGCTTATTTTCCTTAGCATGATACTCTCCGGTTCCATCCATTGACCAGCAAACACCATAATTTCATTCTTTATTATAACTATGTAATATTCCAGTGAGTATATATACCCCATTTTCTTTATCCATTCATCTGTTGAAGGGCTTCAACTTTGATTCCCTAGCTTAGCTATTGTGAATTGAGCTGATATAAACATTGACATTGCTTCATTACTGCAGTATCCAAATTTTAATTCCTTTGGGTATATACAGAAGAGTGAGATAATTGACTCAAATGATGGTTCCATTCCAAGTTTTCTGAGAAATCTGTATAAGGTTTCCCTGAGTGGTTGCACAATTTGCAGTCCCACCAGCCATGTATGAATGAACCTCCCCCCCCCCACATCCTTGCCAACATTATTGTTACTTGTATGCTTGATAATTGCCATGTTGACTGGAGTGAGATGGAATTTCAGTGTAGTTTAAATGTGCATTTCTCTAACTGGTATAGATGTTGATCATCTTTGTATATGTTTGTTGGCCATTCATATTTCTTCTGCGAAGTTAATGTTCAGTTACTTTGCCCATTTTTTGATTTTGTTTTTGATTTTAAATATATGAGTTCTTTGTATATCCTGGAGATTAATATACTATCTGAGGTGGAGATTGAAAAGATGTTCTCCCATTCTATAGACTCTCTCTCTTCACATTCTTGTTTGTTTGCTTTGCTTTGAAGAGGGTTTTTACTTTCAAACCATTCCACTTATTGATTTGTGGTTATTCTTTTACTCTTCAGTGGTCTTGTTGAGGAATTTTTTTCCTGAGCTGAAACAATGGCAAGTTTGGCCTATATTTTCTTCTTTTTATTTTATTTTTTAATTGTTTGTTCTATTTAGTTATACATGACAGCAGAATACATATTGATTCTTTGTACACAAATGGAGTACAACTTTTCATTTCTCTGGTGTACATGATGTAGAGCCACACCATTCATGTAATTATACATGTTCATAGGGTAATGATGTTTGTCTCATTCAACCATGTTTCCTTTTACCCACTCTTTCCCCTCTCCTCATTTCTCTCTACACAATCCAATGTTACTACATTCTTTACTAACCCTCTCTCCCATTATGTATCAGCATCCCCTTATCAGAGAAAACTTTGGCCTTTGTTTTTTTGGGATTGGCTTATTTCACTTAGCATGATATTCTCCAACTTCATCCATTTATCTGCAAATGTCATAATTTCATTCTTTATTATGACCAAGTAATATTCCTCATTTTCCTTATCCTTTCATCTACTAAAGGGCTCTCTGTTTGATTCCACAACCTAGCTACTAGTGAATTGAGCTGCTATAAACATTGATGTGGCTGTGTCACTGTAGTATGCTCATTTTAAGTCTTTTGGGCATAAACCAAGGAGTAGGATAGCTAGGTCAAATGGTGGTTTCATTCCAAGTTTTCTGAGGTATCTCCATCCTGCTTTCCAGAGTAGTTGCACTAATTTGCAACTCCACCAGCAATGTATGAATGTACCTTTCTCCCAACATCCTCACCAGCACTAATTGTTTCTTGTGTTTTTGATAATTCCCATTCTGACTGGAGTGAGATGATATCTTATAGTAGTTTTGAATTAAATTTCTCTAATTACTAGAGATGTTCAATTTTTTCTATATATTTGTTGATTGATTGTATATCTTCCTCTGTGAAGTCTGCTCAGTTCCTTTTCCCCTTTATTGGTTTGGTTATTGGGGTTTTTATGTTAATTTTTTGAGTTCTTTATATGTACTGGAGATTACTATTCTATCTGATGTTCATATGGTAAAGATTTACTCCCTCTCTCTCCTCACATTACTGATTGTTTCCTTTGCTGAGAAGAAGTTTTTAGTTTGAACCCAAGTCATTTATTGATTCTTGTTTCTATTTCTTGTATTTTAGGAGTCTTGTTAAGGAAGTCAGGTCGTAATCTGACATGATGAATATTCGGGTCTGCTTTTTCATCTTTTAGGCACAAGGTCTTTGGTCTAATTCTTAGGTCCTTGATCCATTTTAAGTTGAGCTTTGTGCAGGATGAGAGATAATGGTTTAATTTCATTTTTCTGCAAGTGGAATTCCAGTTTTCCCAGCACCATTTGTTAAAGAGGCTATCTTTTCTCTAATGTATATATATATGGAACCTTTGTCTAGTATGAGATAACTGTATTTATGTGGGTTTGTTCTCGTGTCCTCTATTCTCTACCATTTGTCTACCTGTTTGTTTTGGTGCCAGTACCATGCCTTTTTTTTTAGCTATATCTCCGTAGTATAAAGTCTGGTATTTTGAAATCATCTGCTTCACTCTTGTTGCTAAGGATTGCTTGGCTATTCTGGGGCTCTTATTTTTCCAAATAAATTCCATAATTACTTTCTCTATTTCCATTAGTAAAGACATTGTGATTTTAATTGAAATTGCATTGAATCTGTGTAGTATGGCCATTTTGACAATATTAATTCTGCCTAACCAACAGCATGAAAGATCTTTTCATTTTCTAAAGTCTTCTTCAAGTTCTTTCTTTAGTGTACTGTAGTTTTAATTGTTAGAGGTCTTTCACCACTTTTGTTAGATTGATTCCCAAGTATTTTATTTTCATGGAAGAATTGTGAATGGGGTAGTTTTTCTAATTTCTCTTGCAGTGGATTTGTTGCTTATGTGTAGAAATGCATTTAATTTGTGGGTGTTGATTTTATTTCCTACTTCTTTGCTGAATTCATTTATTAGTTCTAGAAGTTTTCTGGTGAAAAATTTTGGATCTTCTAAATACAGAATCATGTCATCAGCAAATAGTGAGAGTTTGAGTTATTTTAAAGTCTGTCTTCAGAAACAGTAGAGAAAATGTTGCTCTTCTAACAAGAAACTCCAAAGGAGCTTCAGCACAGACACAAAGTTGTCATAACTGGGAAAGTCAAGTATACCTGCAGAAGAGCCTGTTTCCCAGATCTAATCAATAATGACATGAGTCAAGTCCAATTTGCTTTAAGAAAGAAAAAATGGAGATAAGTTCATTTTTTTCTGTAAAAGCATGTGCATGAAATGATATACTTAAAAACATGAAACCTAAAAATAAAATAAAATATAATCTGAGCATACAGGCCAGGAAAGGATGAGGTTTAACTTCTCTAAATATTCCTCTTAACACAATGCCTCTCTGACACATTCATTAATGGGTAAATGGAAAGGTGTATCTTCAAATGAATAATAATAAGAGACAAGATTAATGGACACAAATATTCTTTCAGATACTAGAAATTATATACTAGGGTCTTTTGGAGCAAGGAAAAGGAAACCACCATCATATTCTTTTATATAGTTCAAGTGAAGACAAGGCAGGACCACTGTTCCCTCACTTAAAATTTGTTAATGGACAGAGGAAACCCTGTGGATGATACCATTTACTTTGAATATAATTCTTTTTGTGCTGCTGGGAATTGAACTCAGGGCCTTTTTCATGTGAGGCAAACACTCTACCAACTGAGCTATAACCCCAGTACCTGTTTATTTTTTAATTCATAAAATTAAATGTAGGACAAAAAGAATTTGTGAGAAACAACATATGCTCGCGATAATGTGAGGTTACTCTCATTACCTTCTAGAGTTTTTAAAATTATTTTTTTCTTCAAAATATAGAATTCACATATCAATATTAGATCTATTTCTTCAGGAAACTGAGATAAACAAATGTTGAGTATTTTTTAAGAAAAAGCAGACAGGTAAACTTAATACTTCCCTGATTACTTGTATAGGAAACACAAGATAGTGTAGATAGCCTATGTAACTTGGGTACTGCTGTAACTGGTTGTTGAAAATTAAATTGGAAACTGAAATAATTGACATTTCCTATGGAAAACACTGAGTAATTTTCTATGTCTTAAAATTAAAGGATGACATATCCTAGAAAGATTTTCTACATTGCATTTTACAGAGCATAGCTGTCTGGTTGAGTATAGTGGTTAGAGCTGATGTCTCTTCTAAAGCTACCAAATCCTCACTAAGAGACCCAATTTGTGCCATTCCCACTTCCTCCTAGAAGCTCCATGAACCCACTCACTACATTTGTGGAACAGAGAGGCAGTGACCTGGATGGATGAGGGGCACTTGGTGCAAATGAGAATCACCTGCATAATTTTGAAAAAGGGTTCTGTGAGCTCATCCCTGTGTAGCTTGTAATTTTAGTGTCTTTAATAGGGTGACAAGACCTCACTGTGGAGCCCAGAACTATGGAATGCCCAATGCAACATTTCAGTTGCCCCTTGATTGGATTCTGTGCTGGATAGGAACTCCAAATTTCCTCTAAGTTTCTTTGGCAAAAAAAAAAAAAAAAAAAAAAAATGTGTGTTTCTATTTTGTGGACAACCCCAAATTCTCTCACTTTGATCTCAAGTTCAAATGAGCCCATACCCATTCCACATGTTGTGATGCCTGGCTTCTGGGTTGAGAGATTTCTAGTGGCTCCTGTGTCTCTGAGGATCATCTCTCTATAGTGTCTGAAGGGGGCCCTCTTCCCCACTCCATTCTTATGTGGAACACCTGGTTTCCTGACATTACAGCTCATGTCCACCATGATTTCCATACTGAAAATTTCAGGATTTAAGCTGTGAAACACATGAATGTGCACTTGAAACAATATAAAAAACCAGAGCTATAGCTGGAGGTTGAGGTGGTAGCAGGCAGATTGAACATACTGGAAGGTAAGGCAGAGTTTGAGATGGATTCCACTCTGTTGAGAAGCTGAGTGGTCATCCCTCATCCTCACAAATGGAGATATTAAAGGCTCAAACTTCCTCTGAAAAGAATAGTAAGAAAGTTTTTCCCTAAGTAATTGACATAGTTTATCTAAAGATTTGACCTAGGACAAAATGGAAGCCCATGATCTATAAGCCTAAAATAAATACAAGGATTTTAATTAGACCCAGTGATGTTCCAGTCATTGGAATTAGAAGGCAATACTCTAAACTGTAATCAATGAATTAATAGTTTATACAGGTATCAGAGATGAAAAGATTAGTTATAGTTGGATCCTGAGAGAAATGGATAATTAAGGGACTCAAATGAAACATCAAGAACTAAAAAATATAATATTTACAATGTAACATTTCACATGTATTGGGCCAGGGAGGATAGGAAAATGCAGAGGAAAGCTTCAGGGAACTACAAACCAGGTTATTATCCATTCAAAATCCTGAAGAGAGCGCCAAAGTAAAGGTTTAGGACTAGGGATGTACTTTGGTGGTAAAGTCCATGCTTAGCATGAAGAAGCCCTGGGTTTAATGCCTGGCATGTAAGAAAGGACTCAGAACATGAAGCAATCTCAAGTGTGTCAGTAAACATTCTAACTTATGGACAATTGGAATCCTAGAAACAAAAGGGGAAGGGGGAAGACACACACACACTCACACACATGTAATATATGTCTATTAACTTTGTGGTCCTGAGACAGAACTGTCTTACAAACATTAGGGAAGCAATCAACCACACACCTGCACCACCACCCCATGCATATTCTTTGGAATTCTTTTGTATTTATGATCCAGTCAAATTTCACCATGTATATATATATACCAGATTTTCTTAATCCATTCATTTAATGACAGACTTCTGAGTTGTTTCTATAATAGGTCTATTTTGAGTTGAACAGCTATAATTATTGATGTGAATGTATCAGTATATTATGCTGACTTTTTTGTTTTAAGCAATGACTTTTTTTAATTTTGATGAATTGTACACAAATGGAGTACAACTACTGTTTCTCTGGTTTTACGTGCAGTAGAGTCATACCATTTGGGTATTCATACATGTACAATGGGTAAGGATGTTTGTCTCATTCTTTTATCTTTCATTCCCCCACCCTCTCCCCATCCCTCATTTCCATCTGTTCAATCCATCCTTCTTCCATTCTTTCCTTACCTCCCTCCACCCCAAATATGAATTGTCAACCACTTATCAGAACAATTATTTGGCCTTTGATTTTTGGGGATTGGAATATTTCACTTAACATGATATTCTCCAACTCCATTCAATTACATGCAAATGTCATTATTTTATTCTTCTTTATGGCTGAATAATATTCAATTGTGTGTGTATATATATATATATATATATATATATATATACCACAGTTTCTTCATCAATACTCATGTATTGAAGGGCATCAAGGTTAGTTCCACAATGGGGCTACTGTGAATTGAGCTGCTATAAACATTGATGTGGCTGAATCACTGTAGTATGCTCATTTTAAGTCCTTTGGGTATAGGCCATGGAGTGGGATAGCTGAGTCAAATGGTGGTTCCTTTCTAAGTTTGCTAAGGAGTCTCTATACTGCTTCCCAGAGTGGCTGCAACAATTTGCAACCCCACCAGCATTGTATGAGTGTACCTTTTCCTCCACATCCTCGCCAACACCTGTTGTTTGTATTCTTGATAATAGACATTCTACTTGGGGTGAGATAAAATGTTAGGGTAGATTTATTTTTATTTCTCATGTTACTAGAGATGTTGAACATTTTTTTATGTATCTGTTGATTGCTTGTAGATCAACTTCTGTGAAGTATCTGCTCTTTAGGAAAGTTTCTTCCTTTGCTGACTGACATTGTTGTTTTTCATTTCTTCCTCATGGAACATTTGCCAAGAATGTCCTATAGTGCTGACTTTCTATTTGTAAGTTCTTTTAGCTTTTGTTTGTCATGGAAGGATTTTATTTCATCATTAAATCTTAAGGTAAGTTTTGTTGGGTATAAGATTGTTGATTGGCATCCATTTTCTTTCAGAGCTTGAAATATGTTGTTCCAGACCCTTCTTGCTTTTAGGGTCTGGGATGAGAAATCTGTTGGTATCTATATTGGTTTCCCCCAATATGTAATCTGATGCTTTTCTATCACAGTTTGTAAAATTCTATCTTTATTTTGTATGTTAGGTATTTTCATTATAATGTGCCTCAGTGAGGATCTGTTGTAATTTTGTACAGTTGATGTCCTGTAAGACTCTTGTGTTTGATCTTCCAATTCATTTGTCAGATTTGGGAAATTTTCTAATATTATTCATTCTTTTGTTTTGTATCTCTGTGCCTTCCTCAATTTCAATAATTCTTAAATTTGGTCTTTTCATGATATCCTGTAATTCTTGGAGGTTCCGTTCATGATTCATTACCATCTTCTCTGTTTCATCAACTTTGTTTTCAAGGTTAAATATTTTGTCTTCATTGTCTTCCAAGTGATCTAGCCTGTTGGTTATGCTTTCTATTGAGTTTTTAATTTAATTTATTGTTTCCTTCATTTCAAGTATTTCTGGTTATTTTTTTTTTTGAGAATCTCTGTTTATTCAAATGATCTTTTGCTTCCTGCAATTGCTTGTTTAACAGCTTATTGGTGTGATCATTCATTGCCTGCATTTGCTATCTTATCTCATTTTTTGCTTTTCAGATTATTTTAATTATGTTTTTTCTGAACTCCCTTTCTGACATTTCTTCTGCCATGTTGTCATTGGGTTCCATTGATATGCCATCTAAGTTTGGGACACTTCCTTCCCTTGTTTTCTCATGTTTTTCATGTTTCTTCCCATCTATCAGTGTGAATGTGAGGTATTGAAGTTTCCCCACTGTAGACTTATTGTGTCCCTGAAGATTTCCAATACCTCACCTTGAAGTGACAGAACAAAATTAGCAGCACATCATACATACAATATGCATCCTTAACCCAAACAGTCCCTATTAAGATATTAATCATGTTGTCTTAATAAACAGAGATGATGAGTTCAAATTATTATCTACAGCATACCCAATAGGTTTGAAATAAGAACCACAATTTCTAATGGTGGATAAATAGGATGGGGAGGGGTGTAGGATATAATGTTAATGAGATAAGAAGTAAGTCTATATAGGTATTATGTCATAGGAATAGTGAACATGGAATTAAAAGAAATAGGATGATAGCATAAGAAAAGGCAGAAAGAATCTCCAAGGAAACAGGTATATAAGAGGAAAATTGAGTGAGAAAAATATTAGTAAAAGAAAAATGTAGGAATATAGTAGGTGTGATAGGAATAATCACAATAATACTACTAATGAAAAAAGAATTCTGTAATAAAATTATACTGTACTGTTCAAATCTCCTGTTCTTCAGTAGCCTGATGCCTGAGTGTAACTTGATAATGCAGTAGATCAAGAAGGGTGCTGTTTCACTACCTCCAGTTTGGAAATAATCAATGCTTGTGGGCAAAGGTGACCCTCATGTTGATAGATGGTCAGCTGCAGTGTGGGTGCTAGACCAGGAGGGGTGTTGCCTGGTCACGAGACCAGGAACAAGGGTGCAGGCCTGGGCTCAGTGCTGCAGACAGTGGACCTGATGGCACAGGCCTGGTCTTGGCAAGTTTGCTGATTTTAATAAAAAATAAAAAGACCCAGGTTCAATGAAAGCCCAGCAACTGGAGAGGTTGAGGCAAAAGTATTGGGAGTTCAAAGCCAGATTTACAACTTAGTGAGTCCCTGTGCAACCCTGTCTTCAAGTAAAATATAAAAAGGGCTGGGGATGATGCTCAGTGGTTAAGCACCCTTGGGTTTAATTCCCAATACCAAAATAATAATAATAATAATAATAATAATAATAATAATAAAACAGTAACAACAACTACCCTAGGAAGAAGCAACTCCTTCCCTTGTTTTACAGAGGCAGGTATTAAAAAAAAAAAAAAAAAAAAAAAAAAAAACTTGGAAAATATGTTCCCTAGTTGAAATGAAGGCACTTGAATGCAGGGAGAGCAGCAAGTCCCACTGAGCCACAGTGACCCAACTGACTCAGTAGGTCCAGCAAGATCTCGGCCAGCAGGTGACGGAGGCACCTCATCTCTGGGATTGCAGACCTGGAGGAAGTACTTTCAAGTTCCTAGATTTGTTTTCCAAGTAGTGAGTCAGAGAGTTATTGAAACCCAGGCTCCCAGCTGGAAACCCTGTGTCCTGCTCTTCAGAAAGCCAAGAGCCTCCTCCAAACAGAGGACTCTGCAGCCAGATGTCTAAGTCCGTGGCACAGAGACTGCATGCCTGTGTCTGTCCCCAGTGTGTTGTTGGTCAGGTAGAGCTGGATCGAGGGGTCTTGCTCCCCAGCATGGAGGACAGACTCTCACAGGCTTGGGCAGTGAGGCCACAGCCATCTGGCCCTTTGGGAGAGACCTCTTTTTTTTTTTGGCAGTGCTGGATTGGAAGGCAGGTCCTGAGTGCCAGGAAAGTGCTCTCCTACTGAGCCCTGTGTTTTCATTACTAAAAAGTCATGAATGGGCACATGGGAAGACATTTTTCCCCAAAACACACATTCAGAAGCAATGCTGGATGAGATGAGGAAATCCCATGACTTTGCCCTTGAGCCAGTAGGAAGCCTGGCTAAGGACAGTGCACCTGGACACATGGAGATTCCAGGGGAGGGAGAGTGCCCCTTATTAGGAGAAGGTGGGGAAGACGCTCCTGCCTCAGAAACCAACCTGCCCGGCGGACTCTCACCACAGCCTCTGGTCCCTAAAGGTGGGGTGCCCAGCCCCTCAGCCAGTAGCCACAAGACCCGTCTCCCACATCCTGAAGCTCAGACCCAGCTCACTGAGGTGGGTGCTGCCCTGTGGCACCTGTGAGAGACCTGAAAAGGCTGCAGAGCTCAAACGGGAGGGATGCGAGACAATCAAGATGAGGAAGAGAAAAAAGGAAAGAGCATAGAAGGGAAGCAACTGGGATTGTTCAGGGTAGGGATAATTAATAGAAATAGAGCACTCGTGCTGCCAAAGCCATCTGCTTCCTGTGTCCATGTAACCAGGGTGGGGACTGTGCAGGGCAGGAAACTTAAATTAAATTAAATTAAATTAATTATTTGAATTTTTTGTACCAGGGATTGAACCCAGGGGTGATTAAGCCCCAGTCCTTTTTTTTAAACTTTATCTAGAGACAGTGTCTCATTGAGTTGCTCAGTACCTTGCTAAATTGAGGAGGCTGGCCTTGAAATTGCAATCCTTCTCCCTTAGGTCCCCTACTGACTGGGATTACAGGCCTGTGCTGATTACATCCAGTTCTGGATAAACTTTTTACTCTGTTTTTCCAGAACTGTGAATTGAACTCCAGGGGTACTCTGCCACTAACATCCATCTCCAGCTCTTAATTTTTCTTTTTTAATATTGAAACTGGGTCTAGCTAAGTTGCCCAGGCTAACCTTGAATTTGGGCTCCCTGCCTCAGTCTCCCCAGTTGCTCAGATTACAAATGTGCACCATTCCCAGCTGTGGCAGGCTGTCGAGGGATCTTGAAAGAAGTAATTGAGTTAAAACAGGGTCACTGACCCTACATGGCCTATGTTCCTTAGAGGACCTCAGCACAAAAGTCTAGGGTGGCATAGTGAGTGACCATCTGGAAGCCACTGGGAAAGGCCTCAGGAGAAAACAGAGCTGCCAAATCCTGATCTCAGACTCTGGCAGTCTGAGCTTGAGCCAGAAAGGGTGACTTTGTCACCCAAGTCACCCAGTCTTGGTGTTTTGTTAGGGTAGCTCCAGACCCTATTTAAAATATAGCCTGGTGATCCACTGGTGGTCTGTGGTTGGTCTCTTGGCTACAGGCAGATGATCAGCAGGTGGAACATGGGCAGTGGTTGATAAGTAAGTGAAAGGCAGGTGATGGGTAGGTGAAAGGCAGGTGATAGGTAGGCAAGAGGCAGGCAAATGGTAAATGATAGGTGCCAGTCAGTGAGCAGTCTGCACTCAAAAAGTAGTCAATATGCTGGCAGACTACGGGTGATCACAGTGGAAAAATGGGGTAAACAGCCAGGGATTGATAAGCAGCAAGACTGCCTCACTGAGAGACAGATATCCTGTGCTTGAAATCCGAGTTATGGAGTGATAAGGAATGCAGCCTCCATCTAGTCCACCATCTTGGATCCTTTCCCAAAAATTTTGAAATAGGCCAAAGTAGCAAGAATTCAGGGAGAAGAGGAGGTAGCTTGGTTTCCAAGAGGATAAAGAAGCATGTGAGGATAGTGTGGTTTTACTCCTGACAGTGAACACAATGTCACACACGGGAGGGTCTGCAGGTTGCACTTGGGGTGCCTGAGGCCTTCACACAGCAGCAGCACCCTGGTGTCCTCAATGTCATTCAGACCCAGGTCCAGCTCTGACAGCCCCTGATTCACATTGAGAGTGGAGGTCAGGACTTCAAAGACAGCAGCTGTGAGATGGCAGATTTTCAACCTGCACAAAATCCAAGAGTAAATCTGGAGGGTGTTCTGGGTAGTGCTGAATGTAACCCACACCTCAACAAAAAGGTTCTCTTTGTTTTTATTTTTTATGTATTGGGTATTGAACCCTGCATGTTTACCACTGAACTACACCCTTAGCCATTTTTCTTTTTCATTTCTTTCTTTTTTTTTTTTTTGAAACAGGGCCTTATTAAGTTGTTGAGGTTGGTCCCAAATTTGTCATCCTCCTGAGTAGCTAGGATTATAGGTGTTGCCACTGATTCTAGCATGACTTTGACTGTTCTAAGTATTTCACTTAAAATAATGTCTCAGGGTTTATATCATTATAGAATTCATTCATTTTTAAGGATGAATGATAATGCATTGCTGCTGCAGTACTGAGAATTGTACATGCTAGGCAAGCACCATGTCCCTGAGCTATATCCTCATTCCTCTATTACCTTTTCTCTCTCTTGTTTTTAATTTTTTTTCCGGAGACAGTTTATAACTATGTTGCCTATGCTGTGCCTGCTCCCCTGAATTTATAATTTCAAGTGACACTTTAGCCAGGTGCAGTAGTGCATGACTGTCATCCCAGCAACTTGGGAGGCTGAGGCAGGAGGATCCCAAGTTGGAGGCCAGCCTCTGTAACTTTAGTGAGGCCCTGAGCAATTCAGTGAGACCCTGTCTCCAAATTAAAAAAAAAAAAAGAACTGGGGATGTGGCTCAAGTGTTAAGCACCCCTGAGTTCCATTCCTGGTACACCCCACAAAAGAAATTGGTACTTAAAATTTTCACAAGACAATGCTGATCATTTTTATTTTTACTTAACATTGAAAAATTGCATGGATCACATTTTTTTTGTTCAGTCACTGTAATACAAAGCTGCTCTCCCTGTCCTTTTCGTTGCATCACAACCTAGCTTGTAAGTCTGAAAGCTGCTCTCCCCGCCCTTTCCTGTGCAGCCATTTTCCCTGCCTCCCAACTACTTGTCATTCTGTGAACATCCCAGCTAGCTATTTGTTCATCACTCAGCTTGCAAGTATCCTTCTCCGTTATTGGTTCCGTCTTAGCCCTGCGGAATTCAACTGCTTAAGGCTAGCTTCACGGCCATCTTTTCTCTTGCTTTTCTCTCTCCTACTCACTTGCTTTCTCTCTCCTCCTCACTTTTCCACTCTCTCTAGCACACACCCTTTCTCTTTTCCTCTCATTTTCTCTCTTACCCTGCAGGGAGACACTCTGTTTGCTTAATAAACACTCTTATTGATTTCCCATGTCTGTTGTGGTTTTCATGGGATTTTCTTACAGTCACTCCTTTGTGGTTCTGAAGGCAATCTCCACCTTCAGCTGTGGGATCAGTCCTGCTGTGAATGCTGGGTGCACATGCAGGGTCCTTCCTCCACCACCAGGCAGCGACAAGGGGTTTGCCATTGGAGTCGCCCCTCCAAGCACTCACCTAAGTTCTGCAGCTGTAGCTGGGGGACCTAGTCTATGACACAGGAAGTGAAGGCTGGAATCCACCCAGGGGTTTCCTGTCAGATCCATCTTCAATTGTGGGTTGTTGCTCAGCACAAGCCCCAGATTCAGGCAGACACTTCCTCAAGTAGGGAGGGAAGAGATGGGGAGGAGATTGCCATCCTCCTTCTCTGACACCAGGTGGCACACATCAAGCCTGTCAATCACCTTGCACAGACCTCACCATGGTCCTGCAACAGCCACTGGGGCCTTGCTCTAAGACCTGTCAAGGACACCATACGCAGGTGACTCAGTCCCTTATATAAAACTGCTTGGTGTTCATATAACCTTTGCACATCCTGTGTTGTATTTTATCTTTAAATTTTGTTTTTTGGGGGTACCAGGATTGAATTCAGGGACATTTGACCACTGAGTCACATCATCAACCTATTTTCTTTTTATTTGGAGACAAAGTCCCACTGAGTTGCTTAGGGCCTCACTATTACTCAGACTGACTTTGAACTTGTGATCCTTCTGTCTCAGCCTCCAAAGCTGCAGGGAATACAGGCAAGCACCATTGCACCTGACAACTGATATTTATTGAAAGACTTCTGATGGGGAGCAAGAATTCTGCAGAACTGGGGTGCAGGGAATGGTAGAAGGCTCTAAATTCAATAACCAACACTGCAAAAAAAAGAAAAAAAAGAAAATGAAAAAGAAAAAGAAGAGAAAATTCACCTGGCTATGTCTGTGAGGTTCAGAGGAGACACAAACTCATGAAATTTTGACTTAGATCCATCATTCAGCTACCTTATTATGTATTTGCAAATATTCTGGACCCTTAAATAATCTGAAACTTGAAACATTTCTGTTACCAAAAATTTTGGATAAGGACCTTCTACCTATGCATCAATTTAAAGTTCTGGACGATGTGACCCAGAAAAACAATACTTGACGCAAATTTATGGGCTTTTTTTTTTTTTTTTTTGGTACCCAGGATTGAACCCAGGAATGCTTAACCACTGAGGCACATCGCCAGCCTTTTTTTGAATTTGATTAGAGACAGAGTCTCACTGAGTTGCTTAGGGTCTTGCTAAATTGCTGAGGCTGATCTTGAACTTGAGGTCCTCCTTCCTCAGCCTCCTGAGTCTCTGGGATCACAGGTGTGCACCACCACACGTGGCCCCGCTCTCTGCAACCCTAAATCTTTTGCTGCCCTGTTTGCCCATTTCTTTCTTTCTTTCTTTTTTCTCATTTTGCAATACTATTGAACACAAGGTATGGCACATGGTAGGCAAATGCTCTATCACTGTGCTACACTCCCAGCCATTTTTTAGTCTTGAGAAAGTCTCTCACTAAATTGTCCAGGCTGCCCTTGAACTTGCAATCCTCCTTCCTTTGTCTCCTGAGTCACTGGGATCACAAGTGCCTGCCCTGGGCTTGGCCAATATTTCTTGATTGAATATTGTCCTTGACATAAACCCCAGCATAGTCCCAGAGTGCGTTGTTCTGAAGCAAGTTCTCAGCTCTGGCAGTATTGGCATTGTAGGGCCAGATCCTTCTGGGACTGCCCTGTGTTTTGTGGGATATTTTACAATCTCCATGGCTTCTCACCACTCTATGCCTGGGAAATCACCTGCTGCCCAGATGATGCCAAATGTGTCCAGATTATTGGCAATTGTGTCTTGGAGAGGTGCTGCAGAATCTCCCCTAGCAAAGAACCACTAGAGAAGGGTATGGATGTGGAGCCATACTTGTGCTGGTGCCAGTGTCTCCCGTGATCCAGAAGTCCACATGGAGCAGCCCTCTTGGTCCACACTGTAGCTCCAGCCAGTGCAGTACCAGGACACACCTACAGCTCCCTGCACAGAAGGAGCAGCCCATGCGCTCCCTCTTGGTGGCCAAGTTGCTGACCACCACCACCTGGAAGTAGCTCAAGGTCTATTGATAAATTCCTCCTCCTGGATCTCATACAGAGAGCTGAAGAACTATCCTTTTGCTTTGGGTCCAACCAGCAGTTCCATCTTAGTTGGGGGTCCATACTGGGGATTGAACCCAGAGGTTCTTAACCATGGAGCCACATCCCCAAACCTTTTTTATTTTTTTAAATAAAAATAAGCTTTATTGAATCAAGTAATAAATACATACCAAGATGCAGTTTGTCATTTTCTTCCAGATGTTTTGATCAACTTACAGTGAACACAGAACTGAAATCTACATACACTCTTAGTATGAAAATTTTCAGAGTCCTTGTTAGATTTGGAAGATTGCTCTTTCTTCTGTATTTATAACTTGTGCACTCTTAAAATTGACTTCAAAGAACTAAGAGTCATGCAAATGCTTAAGCAAAAAGGAAGTGCCATTAAGCAGAATCTACACCGTATGGCAACATGGGACCACCTAAGTGAAGCAGGCAGTCAGGATGCATTACAACAAAGTCTTTGGGATGGAGTGAGATTATGAAAAGGGACAAAGAACAATTTAGGTGACTTTAAGTTTTCAAACAATTAAAGGGACACTGGTATCTTGAAGCCTAACAAGAGTTTGCTGTAAAATAACTTCATATGTATCCTCTAAATCTATGCTTAACAACAACAACAACAACAACAACAAAAAGAAGAACCTGGGTCATTCCTAACTACTTCAAAAGCAAATCCTAATTAACTTCAAAATATTTTCCCAATGTTTTGAGACTGTAGACCTTGGGAGAACAAACTAAACCGCTCTCTTTGAAAAGACAATTTTTAGAACAGGAGTTAGGACAGTTTGCTCTGTATGGAAGAAGTACATGTAGTATCCTGTCAAAGAAGGTGGCTTGGGTTGTTGAGAACAGGGTGACACCTGTAAAGCCCCCCCACAGGAAAGGGCACGCAAACACTAAGGTATGAGAAGCTATCTTAATCACCAGGATGCAGGCGGTTGAGACAGTGCCCTCAACCTGCTGGGCCCTTGGGCTTATCAAGGCTATTAAGAGATACCTGTCCGAGGAATGTGTAGCTTCCCAGGAACCTTATCTGTCAAGGACAAGGGCGCCTAGCCCTGGCTCATGTCCTACATAGTTCACACCTTCCCTCCTCCCTTCTTCCTCCAGGACCGTTCAGTTCTGGCGGGACACAGTGACAATCAAATAGATTGGTGGGACCCAACCAAAGAGGACAGATGTTTAGCTGTTCAAATGTTAACCAATAATATACAGGTCTTTGTGTGTGAATGCTTGAAAATACCTTAAACAGAGTGCTTTCTCACCCCTCAGGACCGCTCTCCACTCAGCCATTGTAGTGGTCTGAGAGGCTGGTTGTGGTCCAAGTTTGAGCTTGCAATAAAACCTCGTTGTGGGTCTTGCATAATTGTGTGTGCACTTTGACTCTCTGGGGATCGGTCAATATTGAACCCCAAAAGGGTAAGATGGCATCTGTGTGAAAAAAAGTTACTGTTCCCTACCCTCATACCATGGAGTAAATCATTTTCAGAGGTAATACCTACTTAAATGTTAAAGAAAAATATTAAATATTCAAGTTGTTATGAACAAGTGAGTTGCAGGGGGATCTGCCAGTATATAGCTGTTAATACTAGCCAGTTTGTCTATTTCAAGAAGACTACAATTTCAAGGCCACCTTGAACACCTGAGTGAGACCAAGTCTCCAAATTACATTTTGGAGATAAATGGAATGAACATGAATGATAGGGCACACTGGACTTCATTCTCAAGAAAGAAATAAAGGTACTCCATTTCAGAGTTACACAAAACCTGATAGAAAAATTTATAAATGGGTAAATATAAAAATAAAAATCTTATTTCTCAAGTGATATAAATAAAGGGTACAAAGGGAAATGACAGAGTGGAAGAAAAAAATGTCCTCACAACTGACTAAACACTGAAGAAAATTTAGAAATTAGCGACCCCAAAATGAAATCACTCAACAGATTTGAATAGCCACTGTCTACAGGAAACGTATATGTACCTGATAAACACAAAAGCTTATATCTTTAGAAACTGAATATGTAAACATCTACTTATATTTAAGGTTGAAAGACAATAAGACAACTGAGAAAATATTTACCCTCTAATGAGTAGGAAAATCGGGGGTAGACATTGGAAAAAATCCTGCCTTGAGCCATTTTTCATCTAATTGGAACCAAATCCCCAAGAGCCAGTGTTAACATGAGTGAACGAAGAACAGGATCAAACCAACCCAAGCTCTAAAGTTTACTGTGGTTTTCATCTAAAGTGATACAGAACTGAGAAAAATTATAGTCAATTTATGTATCACTTATCAAAATGCACAAGTATTCTGTACTTTCAAGTATAACTATTAAGAACAAATAAAAAATTAAAAAATATTTTACAAGAAAGATATGAAGATACAGTACTGTGCCTAGTTTTCACCAACAAAGTATAAGCACATGATGTATGCAACCCTCAAAAATTTCGAGATAGAGTAGGTCATTCCATACTTTATTTTTCCTGCCTCCATTTTGGAAAGAGCTATGCTCAGTTGAAGTTCTGTCAGATTTGGGGCCTGAGTGAACACAATAAATACAGCCTCCTCCCAACACACACTGAAAAATTTGTGTCACCAAGAAAACAGCCTTGGTTGTATTAAGTCTTGATGGTATTTTCCTAAAGCAACTTGGAGTTGTCTTGAATTCTGAATTGTTGCCAATGATGGCTAATCTTTTTTCCTCTGAAAGTTTCAAAATTTCTTTATTTTTGCTGTACCCATTTTAGCTTTGTATTAACATGCTGACCCTTTTTCAGAATGAAAAGTAGTGATTAGATGTACATATTATCACAACCACAAAAAAACTGGTGATTTTCTCTGAGTATTCAAATACATCCATGGATTTCATAAACAGGAACCAAGGAAGAGAAATTATATCTCAAAGATGTGAATTTTTTTTCTTAGAAGGGATTTGACACCATATTTTGCCTCTTGCTGTCGCTGAAAATAGAGTTTCTATCTATCTTGATTCATTCATTAAATAGGGGGAAATACAGAATACTATTGATAGCCTACATGACAGTTCACTTCCTGATTAGTGTCCCTCCACTACTCACCCCAGTAACACCTCCAGGCCTAACAATTAGTCCGAGGATGTTGTACAGGTCACTGATTTCTGTCTGTTTATTTAAAATACATGGCTTCTGGAAATCCTGGATTTTAATAAACTTGCATCCGGGATACATTACCAGTCAAACCAAATTCCTCCAGCTTGAACACAGCTTCAGGAATGGATATTAAAAACATGCAAAAAATAAAAAGTACTCCCAATTATATGGATATGGATAAAAGGAAAACTATGTACAGCTGTTGGTGAGGATGTAAGTTGGGTGAAGCTGTTTTTTAAAACAGTTTATAAAGTCTTTTGAAAAGTGAAAATAAGAGTATCATGCGATCCAGTAATAATTCTGGGTATACATCTAAAAGAGATGGAATCTTATGTCAAAGAAATAATCCAACTCCATTTTTATTGCAGCACTATTAATAGTAGTAATTTAAAAAAACTTGAAATGTCTTTAAAAAGATTTTATTTTATTTTTTCATACTGAGGATTGATTCCCGGGGTGCTTCACCACTGAGTCAAATCCTCAATCCTTTTTGATATTTTGTTTAGAGACAGGTTCTCACTGAATTTCTTAGTTCCTGGATAAGTTGCTGCAGCTTGCTTTGAGTTTTGATCCTCTTGTCTCAGTCTCCCAGGTTACTGGGATTACATTTAGAGTAATTTGATGTCAAGAGATTCCTCTCAGCTACAGAGCGCCCAGCTACTCTCTTGAGAGGCTCCATCCAATATCTCACACTGCTCTCCAACAGGAAAAGACTCAGATACTGATACTCACTACACACCCCAGGAAGATTTAGACACAGCAGATTTGGTCACCTTATGGCAGTTGGTTCTGAAACACAGGACTAGAAAACGATGAGAGATTGATATAAGGAAGGATCACACAGTCAATTCCTCAAAGGTTAACATCAAAACAAAAATTTTGTGATAGTTTGAGCCTTTGAAGACAACAGGAGGAAATGCACACACTTTTTTTTTTTTTTTTTTTTATGGAATGGTCAAGAGATAACGTTCTGTTTCCCTCTCACGTAAATAGCTCACAAACAGAAAACAGAATCTTTAGCGTGTGCTGCCATTGTGTGGAGAAGTTAGAATTTACTGCATCAACTTGAAATACAGCATGGGAAACAAATAACCAATAATATTGAGAGGGAAAACTGGTACTAAAAATGTGAACTGTAGCTGAAAATTTAGAATATTTTCCTATGTAAATACATGAATACACCCTAGTGTGTTTCACTATTAAGAATCCACAAGAAAGGGGAACTAATCATAAGTATTCCATGCTTGTAAAATCATAACAAAATGAATTATATTGTTAGGTACAACCAAGAAGAACCAATAAAAAAAGAAACTTTAGTGATATTTTTCATAGACTTACAAATAGTTGAATTGAGCCCATGGTTCTGGATTTGAGCACTGCTTCCTGTATGTTTAGCTAGCTCATCAGGAAGGAGGAGCTGAGGCCTCTATTGACCACAGCTACTCTCTACAATGGAGTTGGCGACTCCTCAGTCTTCGACACCCACCCCGTGGAGAGGATAGGCTGCCAACCCATGGACACCCTCATTCTCCTATAATGATCTCCTGAGTCTCTTTCTCTTAACCCCGGAGGACTCTGAGCTGACAGCATACTGATGTCCTCATGGAGCTTCAGGCAGAGGCTGAGGACATTTTGTCAGCCTCTACCACCTCACTAGACAGAAGAAGGAGCTGAGGACTGAACTGCCCCAGAGGAGGACTGTGGGTGGCAGACTGAGAGGACCATGAGGAGTCCCCACCCATAATTTCTTCTTCTGTTATTGTCAGTCCCAAGGACTTTAGCCTCCCTCCCCAGTCTCCAGATGCCTGAAGCACACTCACCATTTCCTCGTATTCACTGTGCCCAGAGTTCTCCCTATGATCCTTCAACAACTGTGTATCACGGTGTATCACAGAAACCTGTGGTTCCTGAACACAGAAGGAAAAACCAAAAATGGATCTGAAGAATGGCGGAATTTGGAGACAAAGACCAGCACTAGGTTGCATAAACCTGCTCTCTCCTTGCTGTCTGTATGAGAATTGAGCAGTTCCCATTCAGGTACCTCTGACTGGACAGGGCTTCAGGCACTGGCCTCAGAAGCTGAGTCTAATGAAAATTCACTTGAGTGACAGAAGATTGCCGCCAACCCAGAAATTACTGAGAACAGAATGACAGACTTCTGTTTTTTTAGCAATGCTAGGGGCTCAACCCAAGGGCACTCTACCCTGACACCCAATCCCACTTCTTCCTATTTTTTGATACAGGGCCTCATGTATTTGCTTAGTTTGGCCTCAGTATCACAGGCATGTACCACCAGTCCTAGCTTTGATTTTTTTGTCACTTGAATTGATGTGAGTTGAACCCAGAGTTTCAACTTGCAGCTACTTTAAGGGAGGGTTTCCTTGCAGAAGTGAAATCTAACCCAGAGGGGAGAAAATTTGGATTTATCATTGTACATAATTTCATTTTGACTTATGAACTGTATATGTACATATTGTTCATGAGTGTAAATGACATAATGACAATTACTTGAAGTCCCATGTAACTTTTTTGCTATCTGTTCTTATGGGAATGCTGTTTTTCTGGGGTGCGTGGTATAAAGTTGTGATCCAAGAGGTGCTAAAGCACTGAGCCACATCCCCATTCCTTTTTAAATTTTATTTAGCAGCAAGGTCTTGCTAACTTGCTTAGGGCTTCCTCAGCTGTTGAGGCTGGTTTTGAACTTGCAATCCTACTACTCCAGCCACAAGGGCCACTGGGATTACAGGAGGGCATTGTGGAAGCCATCTGCTGTCGCAAAATCCTAGAGTCCCTGAGATAAAAGGCATACCCCAGAACAGCTGGATCTTATTTGTTTCTTTTACTTTTGATTCACTATGAATTGAACCCAAAGCTTCAGGCTGCAGCTATTTTAATGCTGGGTTTTCTTGCAGTACTGTGGTGTAGACTGGCAAAGATGACATTTCCTTTTAAACTTGAATATAAGACCATAATTATCTATTAATTGCATGTTATTCATGAATAAAAATGTTAATAAACATTAATTTCCATTTAACATATTTTCTTTCTGCTCTTATGTATATGCAGCTTGGTTTTGATCTAAAAAAAATTCCCTAAAGCAGCAATGTCCAACACAAATCAATTGTAAGTCAAAGTGTAAATTTATATTTTCTAATATTCATATTAAAAAGTTGAAAGAAGAGGTGAATTCAATTGTGATAACATAAGGCAATATATCCACCATATTATCATTGTTGGAAAAAATAAAATTACTAATAAAATATATAATGAAGTATATATAAACCACATGTTCAAAACTCATTCTAGAATATTTGAAAGTCCCGAACCATCTCAGTTCACAACAGACACATTCCATGTTTGAGAACTATGGCTAACTTTACCTCAGTGAGGTGTATTTGGTACTGGGGATTGAACTCAGGGACACTCAACCCTGAGCCACATCCCCAACACTATTTTGTATTTTCTTTAGAGACAGGGACTCACTGAGTTGCTTAGCACATCGCTTTTGCTGACGCTGACTTTGAACCCATGGTTCTTCTGCCTCCACCTCCCCAGCCACTGGGATTTCAGGTGGGTGTCACTCTGACTAGCTGACAGTATTCTACTCAGGGTCAGAGAACTGGAGAGACACTACCCTGAGAGACCTGGGAGTTCCAAGCAGAAAGTGTCCAAAAGTAGACCACAGTTTCCCACTTGATACAGGGCAGATCCAATCTCATTTTTGATATCACATAGCAAAGGAACTTGAGTGTCCCATGAGGTTTGTGTCCCACATCTTCAGATCTGTCAGCAGTGTAGTCTTTTGAGTTTAAACAAATTAGAGTTTACCTTGCTTTGCAATTTGGCCTTGAACCTAATGGCAGGAATGTGATGACTGTTTTCTTTAATGGTAAGGGAAACTGAGAATTTTATTACAAATCATATGCATATATCCACAGAGAGATCTACATGATATAATACAATCTATCAAGAGATTCAACTCTAAATTAAAAAGAAGAAAGGAAAACCACTATCTATAAGGCACCTGCTGTTTGCCAGAAAACTCCTGCATGACATATGATTGAACCTTGAAAACCTGGATATAATGTGTATATTAGTCATTACTGGACAGCAAAGCACTCTAAAATGTATTAGGTCAAGATTGGCCTGGACATTGATTTAGGTTGGCTTATGCTGGGGTCTTTATTCAGCATGTTGTTTAGTGATGGTTGAAAATGTCACTGGACTTCAGAGGGTTAGCAGTCTGTCAAAAAAATTGCCATCATATTCCTGCACATGTTGTCCTTCATAAAGGACCTTATTCTCATGGAGATGACAGAGTTTTGAAAGGAAAAGGAGAAGCCTTCAAATTGTTTGAGGCTAAATGTCTGACTAATACTCATTAATTCTGTTGTTGAGTTATAGAAAATAAGGTGGGCCTTGATCCAGCATTCTGAATTTTGACAAAAAAAAGAGTAAAAGCTCATTATTAAACTTATGGACATGGGTGAGACTAAAGAACTGCTGCTATTTTGGCACACAGAATTTTTCAGCATTTTCTCATGAATGAGTTTAATATAACAGTCCAGGGTAAAGGAGTATTTCAAAGTCCCTCAACTATGAAACATCTTGTTCAGGATTGAGGATCAATTCTGCCTGACTCCAAAACCAAAACTAACTTCCTCTAAACCACATGATTTCCTCTTCTTTTCTCATTATCTTAGGTTTTGGATAGTGACACTTATCAAAAGATAAGAATTGTTATCCATTTATTTTTATCCATCTGTCTTGCTTCTACTTTTGAAAGAATGCTTCTGAAATTTCTAGAAAGGACTTGCATCATTTTGGGAAATGCCTGAGGACTGAATTTAGAAAATCAATGACAAACATTAACTTATCATAACATGAGGAATTTGAAAAGGGGTGCAGGTATAATTCCTTCCCCAGACATGGTATAAAACAACAGGCTATAGAAACTGCAAGCCTGCATGAGTGTCACAGGGTAAATGGATAATATAAACCACTACATAAGAAAGTGAAGAAGAGCAGATTGCAGGACAATTTAAAACTAAACCAAATGATGCATGGAATCTCCATTTCAAGAATACTGTATGAGAACATAATTATGAAATCACCTGAATCTCTTTGCAACTTACTTCAGTGTAGAAGAATTTATATTTGCCTCAAATGAGAAATAGATTTCAGGAATGTGATCTGGTAAGGATTGGGGGAACATACTTTGTGTTGAGGGCTGTCTTGGACAAGATGGCGCCTGGCAGTGAGCAAAAGGGCGCTGGCTGCCAAAATGAGGAAGTACCTAAAAGGCTGTTTGCTGTTACTAGTTCCTTGGAGACTTATGAGGTGTTAACGCCAAGCTCAAGGATTGGCTATCTAAAATTATGCCGCGCGTGGATAGCTTGTGATTTATGTAGTGTTATGCTGGCATTCCCCTACATGCTGTTCTGTGTGAGAGAAAGGTTTGCTATAATTGGCTGATAAGCTAGGAGCTGGGGGGGAGGAGAGGAGAAAGGAAGGAAGAAGAAGAAGAAAGCAGGAGACAAATAAACAGGGAGGGCGCAATAAATCTCGTCAAACTGAAGATTAGTGGTGTCTCCTTTCTCCACGGTGGTTCTGCTGAACCGTACAACTTTCAAACTTAATTTCAAGTAATTCAAATATGCTCATGAATAATTATATTTAAACATGAGCCATAGTAAAATCACCCAATGAAAAACCATGTATAATATGTACATACATTTTATGTCTAATGTGAATAACATAGATGGTAACAGATAGTAGTACTTTATAGAGGTTGTAGATAAAGAGGAGTAAAACAAGAAAATGGGGATTGTAATAATGGGACACTGAGCAAAATGGGAGTTAGTTAATTCACCCCACACTCAAGGATGGTCAGTAGTGGAGATGAAAACTCAGTTCCAGTTTTCTTCTTTTGGAGCCCACATTTATCCCAAATTTACTGATTTTTGAGAACTTGTTCCCATGCTCAACTCATAAAAGCAGTTGTTCCTGAATTTTAAGCAGCATATTCTTTGTGGTCCTAGCTTGATTGCTGGCTGGTTGGGTTAGGGATGACAATAGGCAGGACAGGTTGTAGTTTCAAAAGAGTGACATGCATCATGCTATCTAGAATCACATATCAGGTCTCCCTACAAATGCCTGCTCAGCAGCTGGAGGCCTGGTGCCCAAGCAATTACCATACATATGACATAAGTAATTCACCCCATTTAAATAAAGGAAAGGCTAATACAAACGTTTTTCAAGTTGATGTGAAGTATAAGACTTAAAAGTCACCTAAAATGTAGAGAGATTAAGGACAGAAACAAGATGTAGATCCTGTAGAATGGAAGAAGATCTTACCACCTGCACCTCAGGTATAGCATTAATCTTCAGGATACATAACAACTCAAAAGACCATAAGAAATAACTCAATCTATAAGTGTGCAATGGAAGGAAACAGGTACTTCACAAAAAAAGAAATAGGAAATGTCAACAAATATATGAAAAATGGTCAACATCTCTAGCAATAAGAGAAATGCATATTCAAGCTACTCTGTGATTTCATCTCACTCCAGTCAGAATGAGAACAACCACGAATACAAGCAACATTAAATGTTCACGAGGATGTAGGAAAAAGGGTGCACTCATATATCACTGGTGGGACTGCAAATTGGTAGAACCACTCTAGTAAGCAGTAAAGAGATTCCTCAAAAAACTAGGAATGTATCCACCATTTTCCCTGTCTGAACCACTCTTTGGTACAAATCCAAAATAGTTAAAATCAGCATAATATTCTGACACAGTCACATCAATGTTTATAGCAGCTCAATTCAAAATAGCTAAGAAGTGGAACCAACCTATGTGGACTTCAACAGATGAATGGATAAAGAAGATGTGGTATATATCCACAGTGGAATACTACTCACTCAACAGAATGGAATTCTTGCATTTGCCAGTAAATTGATGGATCTGGAGACTATCTTGTTAAGTGAATTAAACCATTTCTCAAAACCAAGGGTCAAACATTCTCTTTTTTATATGGATAACAACACAATATAAATATTTGATAGAGAATAGAATTTTATTGAATCAGAAAAAGAGAAATGAAAGGAAGGGTGGGGGATAGAAATAGAAAAGAGTGGAAATAATAATAGGATACAGTTGCAATAATTTTCCTATATACATATATGAATACAATAGTGAATTTTCACATCATGTACAACCATAAGACCAATATTCTAATTAGAATATGATATTCTTCATGTTGTATAAATATTTCAAAATACCCTCTTCTGTCATTTATAACAAATAGAATAAGTTGAAAAGATAGAACCATTCAATGATACTTTTGTTGGACTCAAATTAAGAAATTATTTAAGGAGACCATTTTTCCTTCTAAGTAAATAACTCTGCAAACTAAAAATATGCTGACAGATCTAATGAATAATATTTTAATAGTCCATGTCCCAAAACAACTAAACTATTTAAAATACTTTTTTTAATTGGGGATTCAACCCAGGGGCACTGTTCAACTGTGCCCTAGCTCTACTTGTTTGCTTGTTTTTTGAAGATGGTCCACTCCTGAATTGCAGGTGCTAGTCTCCAACTTGTGATCCTTTTGACTTGGTTTCCTGAATCGCTGGAATTACAGACAAGTACCATCATGCCCACCAAAAGTCTTAAAGAGTTGTGACCTAATTACTTCCTTGGAGGAGAATGTCATTGGTTTAAAGTCAGATCTTTTCTTTTCGATGAATTGAGGATGCAAAGATAATGTGTGATATATAAGTCATTGAAGTAATTTGATGGGTACCCTAAAGACATGTATTACGTCTTTGAGATAAAAGCAAACTGAGATGGAGCTGTTGAAATAGACACTGAATAAAACTTTTAATAACAATTTTAACAAAAATATGTAGCAATATTTATATTAATTGGATAATTTTAATAATAATCCTGGGTGTTGCATATGAAGGAACTCAATGAATGAGACACAATATTACAATTGTCCTATGCTGTGTGATGCCATTTGCTCTTTCCATGTTTGTGAAAGGAAAATTGTAATGTCAAACAGAATGAGTCATGATAATCACTCCTTTGTTAATTGGGTTTTACATACTGAGTTTCAATCATTGAAATTCTTGTTTCCATATGCTTTGAAGATCACAATATCTATTTTAGCTGAATCTATGGAATCCCATATTATGTAGTTTATTTTTAAGTGCAAAAATGTGGTTTAATTTTCAGCTTGTTTTTCTTTTAGCACATTTCTTTCTCCTATGGCAATTTCGTGGCAACGCATATTACACCTAGGGAAAATAAAGATGTTATTGCTGAAGGAAAGTGTGCCTAATAAAGAAAATTTAAGTAAATTTTATTTTATTTTATATTTAGTCACTCTTTTTTACAATACTGGTAATTGAACCCATAGGTTCTGAAACTGAGCTTCATCTCCTCTCATTTTGAGTTGATGTTTTGTGACAGTGTCTTCCTCAGTTACTGAAGGTGCCATCAAACTTGTGATTCTTCTATATCAGACTGCTGAATACTGGAATTACTGGCATTTCAAACTGTAGATGGCTATTTTATGCATTGTTAAGATTAGAGCTTACAGGACAGGGTTGGTGGCACAAGATTTTAATCTCAGAAACTCAAAAGGTGACCTCAGCAATTTAACAAGACCACGTCTCAAAATAAAAATAAATAAAAATTAAATGGTCCATAGATGTAACTCAGTGGAAAAACACCCCCTAGATTTAATCCCAAATGAAAAAAAATCTTTCTATATCCATGTTTCTGTTTAGAGGTGCACACAGACAAATTTGTTATTTGAGTCACATTTTGATTACATAGGTGAAACTTTGTAACAGAGGATAAGGTTAATTTCCAACTTATTGTGTGTAATCACAAAATCAAATAAGTAACCTTTTATTTTATAATTTTTAAGTTAAAACTTGAATTGCCAACTCAGCAAAATTATAGATCCCTGAGGACTGTGTGTATATGAAAGTTTTATTTATTTATTTTTTCTGTGTATATATGTGTTTTTATAAAGAGGTCCAATTTTTTTCCATTTTTTTCTTCTTTTATTCCTCTTTCAGTATTTTGGCCACATTAAGCCAGGTTTCAGTTCTTAATGTTTGATAACTCATGGTGTGGTTGGGGTTGAGGATGACAGGAAATATATATGTGGAGCATATACATTTGCTAGGGTTACCATAATAAAATATCACAGAGGGTTATGTAAACCACAGAATGTTATTTCTTACATTTCTGGATGTCAAATGTTCAAGGTGAAAGCATTAGCATGATGGTTTTCCCAAGGCCTTCACCTCTTGGCTCCCAGATGGCCACCATCTGGCTTCATCTTCACATGATCTTTCTTCTATCTGTGTGCATCTCTTGAATCTCTCCTTCCTAAGACATCAGTCAATTTGGATAAGGGCTTCAACTTTAAGATCTGTGTTGACTTTCAGTACCTCCTTAAAGATTGCGTCTTCAAATTTCTTCACATTGTTGACAAGACATTCAATATGTAAATTGTGGGAAATATAATTAAGATAAAATAAGAAAGTGTCATGTGGTCTTCACTAGCATTCAGGTCTGAGAAGAACTAAGTTTTTGAAGTAAGGGTCAGGATTCCACAAAGTATTATTTTTAATGACATCTTTGTCCAATGTGTTCAATCACCTGTGGGTGCACACACACTAGCACATGCATACACATGCAAATCTAGAACGGAAATGTGTGAGAGTAGTATACAGGAAAATCAGTAGTTAATAAAACCAGAAATACATAAGAAAAATTAGGAAATAATAAAAATATGATAAATGCAAAAATGGTTTATAAGTTTTAAAACTTTTATAAAAGAAAACATAAAGTTATAGAAGACATTTTGTAATATGTGGCATTTATTTTATCTTAAAGGTGAAGAATTAAGTCCAAGAAACAAAACTCATAGTAATAGACAGTGCTCAACATGAAATTTGTTTTATTAAATTTTAGCAAATTTTATATTGTTACCCAAAAATAGAACTTAACCTTATCTGGCATATATGAAAGAAGATTCCCAAAAAACATAAATCCACTACCGCATATTAACAATATCATTTCATGCTTATCTTTCTTTAATCAACATTCTCTAAAAATGTAATTTTATAGCTAACAGTTTTTACTCCAATATCTTATTATATTATATAATATTAAACAGTTCTTCTGATTTATGTTTGAGTTCAACTTTCAACACTTGTACTAATTTTCCCCAGCTAATAAATATATGGTGACTTTTGTAGTATTAAATTAAAAATTTTAAGTGTAGTGACACAAGTAGTGTTAGAATCGTCAAAGGCTCTATGGTACATAAGAAGTGTGACTCTACTACAGGATACTGGCAACTGGAATTTCATGTTTTCTAATGTACTAACATATTATATTAGAAATGTGATAAATTCAAACAATTTAAAGGTCATGGAGTAGTTGATAATGTCTACAGACTTCTGGCTTTACGTGTTGAGTACCTTTATGAAGCCTCACACCAGTATATTGGTTGAAAATATTTTGAAACCAAACAAAGACAACCATTGAATTTCTTTCTAGGGACTAAAAGCATAGCTCAGTGGTAGAGCACGTGCCTAGCATGCATGTGGTCATTGGTTCCACACTCAGAACAGTAAACATAAATAAACAGATAAAAATATAGTTATTCTCTGAAACTGGTCCCAAGGATTTATAGTCAATTAAGTAATATATAACTAAAAAAATCCACTATCAAAGAAAAAACTTTAAAATTCATTGGTATTTAAATTTAGACCTGCTTCATCCCTTTATTACCCAATTCAATGAAATGTGAACATCAGTCCAAGAATCCTGGGTTCCATCTCCTGCCAGCTGCCTGTTGGACAGTTAATTCCCTCTTATGGCAAAATATCATTTTTACCATGACCTTAGGTTCCCATTACTGGGCCTATGTTCTGTGTCCATGCATATGAGAAATAGGACCCTGACTCACTTGCAACTTGGAGTCTGTCACACATTGGAATGGTGCCACTGAGCACACTTTGACACCATCATTTATTAACTGTAATGCCATAACAGAAAAATATAAAGAAAGTGAGAGCAACCAATTCCCATTTGAGTTCTTACAGTAGGGAAAGATGAGTAAAGGATAGGTTTCTTTAAATAATAAAATCTTTCATAAGTTGATATGTGATGGTTTCACAAATCTGAGAATATATGAGTTGAACTGTAAAACTTTAATTGTTGAATTTTTGAATAATTGAATTATATCTCAATGAAGCTGCTTAAGATGTTCATATTCAGTCAAGTTCTGTGTGTAATAGTTTAGATTCTGTGTTCAAACTCTCATCTACATAAAACTTGACTTTCCTCACGCATGATGCAATCTAAATATGCATAAATGGATATAAATGAAGGGAAATGTCTGAAGCATATTAACTGGATGTATAATGGTGGTAAATCATAGGTACAGACTTCAGAACGTTATGGAGAATGGTAAAAATAATCTTATCTGAATATTTTTGAAGGCTATTAATTAAACTAATACAAATTCACCAGATGTCACAATGCCCAATTTCATATTTAATTGAATAGAAAACTAACCTTGAGTCTTAAACCTTGCAGGATTCTAAATTTGACTTGCTTGTTATCATTGCCTTTATCTTTACCAAAGGGACTATATTATGTCAAATGTCCAATACAAGTTAACACTTAAAACTTCTGTCACTGAATAGGTTCTCAAAATTATGACCAATTCATGCACAGAAAATGTGAGATTCAGAGAGAAAATTAGTTGTTTAAGGTGATCCAAAATACAAATTGCTATGGTATCCCCACTGCATCTTCTCATAAGTATCTTCCTCATGAAGTCAACATCTCCAATCTCAGTATGCTTCCTTTTGACAGAGGTATGTATGCTTTCAACCCACTGGTAATCAGTGGATATGATGATAGGCTAAAACAGTGTACCAACCTAGTTCCTTAATTCTTGCAAGAGCATGTTTTAGTTCCAGAAGTACGACCTGGAGACATATATATGAAGAACAAAATTTCTTCTGTGTCCTGGGATGGAGGTATTTATGTAATATCAAGGATGAGATTCCTTGATTGGCAAAATAATGTCACTGAGTGACAACTGCAGGACACAGGATCTGGAAATGGGTAGATTATTCCTTAGGCAGAAAGAAAACCAGGGATAGATAATGGGTTATGGGTTAATGCCACTATTTGGTCAATACTCAAGCTCAAATCAACTCTAATCACAGAAGTGTATGGTTCTCATTTTTAGAGAAGAAGTGATTGAAAGAAAGAATTCAGTGAATTCACTGTACTGAATTCAATATCTAGTTTTGAGGAACCAGGAATAAAAGAGTGTAGTTCAAATACAGCTCTCAGAAAAAAATAAATTATTTAAAGGATGTATGCATAAATGTACCGGTAGATAGAAGGAAAAGACTATTCCATCTGAATATTAGTTTCTTCATAAGGGGTTACCAGAGAGTAGGGCTTTTAAATTTCACCATGTTTATGCACTCAGGGAGTAAAATCAGTGTTCTCTACCACTGAGCAACAGTTCCAGTTATACTTATTTTAAGATACAGTCCCAATAAGTTGTCAAGACTGACCTCAAATTTGAGATTATCTTTCCTCAGTCTTCAAGTTGACTGGAATTGCAGACATGTACCACTCTGTCCCCTGCACAATAATTTTGAACTGCACACACCGTATGTTCCTGATTTTTTTCCAGTGTACAAAATAAAATCATTTTTCTAATGGTAGCTTATGATACATTGAAGGCTCACAAATTATTTTAATAGATGGAAGCAAGAATCTTTTGAATGGGTTACCAGTAAGTTGCAATACTCATTTCTTCTTTAAACATTTGAAAGTAAATTAGTCATGGTGAAATTTCCATGCATCAGTAACATCTGTGGTAAGAAAAGTTGTGATTTAACCGTAATAGAATAATCATAACTAACAAGTAAATCTTTTAGCAAATATCACCAAATACTGTACTCACATTCAAGTATCTCCACTCACAACATATTTTCCTTATTTTGTAAATCTAGGAATTGAAAATGAAGTAAAATTATGTGTGGTCATCAAATGGTAGAGATTAGTTTTTATGTATTACCACTTGGTCACTGGGCAGTTGTTCTGACGGTTCAGTAAATGTATAAAATGATTCTCCATTGGTACCTAAACCTCACTTACACACACTTTGATGAAATATATTTACACCCTCTGCAATGTTACAAGAAAGCCATGGGAACAGTTCTTACATGTTTATTCTGCTTATGTGCTGCCCCATCCAGTCTGACAACTTCCACCTAGAAATTCTGGATTCTGCTGTTTTTCTGCCACTTTCTTTTGCAGGTAGTGAGTTTTATTCTTTCTAATTTAAGATTTGTAACAATATGAAAGGAGAGATCTACAAGACTAAGGGAATTCTGTTGAGTAAGATGTGGGTCTCACTACTTGATGAGGCTAAATTATGGGTAGGTATCAGGCACATGAAACCTGACTTGAAGGTGTCAGACAGAGAATTAGCTTGCATTAGGGAGGTGATTGTTGTCTTTGGCATTCAATTATTTGGGAATGTGGAAGATACAACATGGGTTCTGCTTTGGTTGGTTGGTTTTGAAGAATGTGGTGACCTTCCAAGTGCTGGGTGTCTCTTCTTTGTATGCAAAAGCTGGTTCCATTAGCTCAAAAATGGTGTGGTTGAATCCAAGATGGTCAAAGATCAAACGTGGATCTGCAGATCATAACATGCATTAAAGGTATACAGTTACCTCACATTTATTTAAGATTTGCCCTGAAACTATATTGTTACTAGCCTATGACAACTTTGGTTTACCCAACATCACATCAGCCTGTAGACCCTGTCTTCTTACATGGCTGATATATCTTTGTGAGATCTCTTCATTTCTCTTAAGCAGATTTTGTGATCATGTCCTCTATTTTGTAACCCAGGGAACACTCATTTTCACCTTACAGAACTTTGTCCCTACTTTTCAGGGAGAGTGATTTCCATTGAGGGAATAAGTGTTAGAATTTGAAGGAGGGCATGGTATGGTTAAAGATCCCACCTGAAAGCTTATCACTCAGGCCTGAACCTTCTCATTAGCACCACAGAGAAATAGCAAACCAGTTCCAGAGAGGCTATGATCCTAGATCTGCAAGTTTCAAGTCATTATCAGTTCTCTTTTTTAAAGTGTAAACAAACTATTTGAGAATATGATGATGGAAGGTGAGGTTCAGCTTTCACAAATAGAGAGATGCATTGGGATAAGAATGATAGGGAATGGTCACCAAATTATTTACATATTGGAGGGAACTTCAAGGTGTTTTCTGGGGTGAAGTGTCACTCTGTCAGAGCTGACCTCTTTGTCTACCATTGTGCTTACTCCCACTCTGTTTGTTGAACCCTCCCAAATTATTTTAAGTACCTCTGCTCTACTAAGCTGACCCTATCACCAAATGTGGCATCTAGAGATGAACAATAGCTCCATCAATCCTTAGAGTTCTTCATAAAAGTTCAGGATGTGTTTGCCATGATACTTGTATATTTTTAAGATAAAAACACGGACACGAAAAAATTGCTGAGTTTCACAAGATTTGTCAATATCAGGTATCCTGATTTTTTATCTGGTATTACAAATTTTAACTCTTTAAATCAAATAAAGTATTTGCTTATTCTTGAGATTGTTTTTTGTGACAACTGAAGTCAATTTAGAATGAATATATATTTAAACTACTTTATCTTAAATATCCTTATACATTTTAACCTCAATATTTTATGTGGATTATGTGACCTCATGGAAAATGAGAGAAATAGCCACATTACTCTAAACAATTTGCAAGGAAAAAAATAGGACCTTGTCACATGTCATTTAAATGGTGAAATTATACTGCCTCACCATAACACTGGGGTGTGTAAAAAGTAAACCCCACTTACCTTAGGGTGGGGTGGCCCCTCCTGATTTGGCTAAGTTCCAGTTTGTAGACATTTATGTCTTTCAAAGGATTTGGGTGCAACTGAGCCTCTGAATCTGCAGGTTCCACAACCTCATATTCAAATAAATTATATTCTCAAAGTGTTCCATGTGTCCTAAATAAACACATACATTTTGTTGTCCATACTGCCTGATATTTTCCCAGTGTATTTATGTTGTACTGGGTATTTTGGTTAATCTACAGATGGTGCAAATACACAGAAGCATGTGCATATGCTAAATGCAAATATTATGCCTTTTCCTATAAAAAAATTTATATCACAGTGTTTTGATATCTATAGTTATCCTGGAACCCATCAAAGCCAGAAATTAAAAGCCAGATTTCTAGTGATGATGGCCCTCTGGACAATGTTAGATGATTACTGGTTCCAAAAACACCTTCTGGAATTTCATTCTATCCAGCCACACACTGGTTATTGAAGGAAGCCAGAAAAGGGAGCAGCCTTTGAACCTGCTTAGAGTGTCTGGGAGATGCAGTTAGGAAACAGCTTTGGTTTTACAAACTGGAGTGAGTGAAGTTCCTGTTACTGGAGTGAGATCCTGACATGCTGGACCAACAAATTTTGGGAATGAACAAGAAACCAAACATCCTTTGAGTCTCCTGACTGCCTGTCCTTTGTAAATACTGCACATGCCATTGAGGGTCACAGACCTTTCCCTTTATACTGCCAGCCAGGCACAGGATTTTTTACTGCAATAATCCTGAAGAGACATTGATCTTTCCCTTATATTTGGTTCCTGCTTCTTCTTCTGTGATTATCTTGCTGCAGAGATGTGCACCCACTGCAAGCTTCGATTGTCAATTATCCATAAGCAGTGCTGCTCTGTGTCAGCCTGCAAAACTACAGCCTGTCAGCTCTTAAACTCACATTTCCATTCTGTTCTACATCCAAACAACAGACAATTTAATTCATCACTCTGCAGTTCCCAATTTGAAGACATTCTGTGGCTTCTTTCCATCTCCCTCAGGGTGGATTGGTGGTGGATTTCTCCCCAACTGGTGCCATGCCTCCTGCACAATTCCAAGATGGTGGACCTTTCTGTCCTCAACCCTTCTTTCCCTCCAGGCCAGGAATGTTGTGCCACTTCTTCTCACTGTTCTTCCCACTTATCTCCACAGTCCCCTCAGCCTCTGCTTCTCCTGTTCTGCTTTCTTCTTTGCTTCCAGGATCCACATAAGTCCTGTTCACTCTGTATTCTCAGACCACACTGACTGAAACTTAGCTTGTTGTCTGACCATAGCTGTCTTCACCATGTCACCAGTGACACCCAGCTTACTAATACTAGGAAATGGGCTTTATACTTGTTTATGTCTTTCAGCTGTGAGGTCACTGTTGGCCACTATCTACTTCTTAAAATCACTTCCTCTTGCTTGAGAAGGTCAATATGCATGCTACCTTCTTTCTCCTCTGGGCTTCATGGTGAGGCTTATACTTTCATCCCAAACAAGAGGCTAAATCTCCATTAAATTTCTATCCTGGTGGTGAGTTATGAACTCCTGCTGTGCCTATACAGCTGACACATTACACCTGAAGAGTCTTCCAGTTCACACAAACTCACCACATCTAGAACTAAGCCCTTCTCTGTCAATCTTCCCTTCAACCCACACAAACTCAGAAAACGATGCTCCAACAATTCAGTTATCCAAGGATAAATGTGGAAATCATCTATGTGCTCTTGTCAATGATTATCCAATGTCGGACACTCACCAGTTATCAATGCCATGAATATGCATGCCCCACACACGTCCTTGAGTCTGAGTGTGGTCCATTGCTCACAACCACCTGGCTGTCACAAGCTCTGCCTCCCCTTGCCCTGTCCTTTCCACCAACCACCTTGTGGCTGAGCACTGCTCATCTCTGACAGCCAAGAGGGAGTTCACCTCCATGCCAGACTCTGTACTTGGACCATTTGACTTTTGATAATTTAAGAATTATTATCCAGTGATTTGGGTTATCTCACTTTGTCCTGAAGATGGTGTCCATTAAAAAAAATTTATATGGAGCTAACTGAGATGCATATTGAATCAGAACCGGGTAAATGAGACCCGTGTGACCATTAAACAAGCTTCCCATGTTACCTTGTCTTAAAAACCTATACTGCAGCCTCAACAGGTGCTGTCAGTAGTATAGTCAGGATGCAGAAGGCCTACAGTGCTGAGGGTGCCTTCTGTCTCACTCTTTTCACCTCTGATCTTCCCTGGCCCTCTCATATCCTTAAGTCCTGACAGTCTTGAAGCTGTTCTCCCTGGGTATGACCCAGTTTTCTCACCAGTGTTGCTTCAGTGAACTCCAGCAGTGTGTAAATTTTAGGATATTTAGTGTGAGTTTCTAGGGATTCATCCAAGATGCTGCGTCAAGACTTTATTTTCTCTTTGCTACGTGTTGTCCTGGGCCTTGTATGTACCAGTCTTTGGCTTAACCATTTTCCCACTATCTTTTTTTTAATAATTTATTTATTTTGATTGCTTATACACAGATGGGTGAAACTTATTTCTCTGGTTGTACATGAAGTACAGTCGCATCATTTGTGTAATCATACATGGACATAAGGTGATGTTTGTCTTAACCTGTTATTTTCCTTCACCACCCCTCCCACCCCTCTTTTCACTGTACAATCCTTCCTGTCTCCATTCTTGCCTCCCTCCCACCCCCCCATTATGTATCATCATCCACTTATCAGAGAGATCATTATTTCACAAATCCCTATGGTTAAGGTCATTGATTAACTTCCCTTTGATTATATTTACTTTGATCAAATTCTCCTGGAGTCTTTTGCCATTGTCTTTAAGGATTTCCTATTATTGTGATTTTTGTGCTTTGAGAATAACTTACCAATGAATTATAGTAGTTCTTTCCTCAAAGTATGATTTGCATTTTTTTAATTTTAATTGGGATGAAGAGGAGTGGTGTTTCAATTCACAAAATGTCTCTTTCATAGGGATTATGGCCCTCTTCAGTGGGTACACAGTGGCTCTCTTGGGCAGCCAGAGCCAGAACCTTCACAATACCAGCTTGTCTCCAAAAGCATCACCAGAACAAAGGGCCACCAGGACCATCTGTCTGCGCAAGGGTTTTGTTGTCATCATTGACTTTGGGAACTGTTCATAATACATATGTGGAAATTGATCCAATTCATTCTTGTGCCTAGATGTTTGTGACCAATGGCTATGCTACCATCAGTTCTTTGGTCCTCATCAGTAATGAAAAACATATTAATATTTTGAAATATGTTTTAGGGAGGACAAGAAATATGTCATTACTCTGTGATGCCTAAGTTCCCTTAACATGAGTCAATGCACATGTAGTACTGTGTAGCATGGCACACCTGTTCTTGGGATGACATAAATCCATGGAGATATGCTTTCTCATTTAAATGTCCTTATTTGATATATGTATGTTACAGTTCAGCTGGATTGTATGCTTGATTGAGAGATACGGAAGTGCCTAGAATTCAGAGACAACTGGGTTAAACTGTGAGAGTGTTTCCAATAATAACTGGCTTGTGGGCAGCAAACTGAGGTGAGTGACACACCCTTCATATGGGAAACTATTTCTAATAGCCTGAGGGACTTGGAAAAACAAAGTAGAAGCAGGAAGAAGTCACAGAAAATGCTAGATGCATTCCTCTTGTGTTGATATCTCTCTTGCTGTAGCAAGAAGGCCCTAACCAGATGATGGCAATTCTTGATGTTTTTGTTTTGTGATTATTCCTTGCTTCTAGATATACAATACTTTACATATTGTACACATGTGGACTCTTAACCTATTCTAATTAGGATCCCATTCTGGTTGAACAAGATCTGGATTTGCACTGGCTGTATATTCATAAATAACCATAGGAAAGTTATGTTCTGTTCATTCCTTGTCTTTCCTATACCCATCTCTGACTCTTACCTTCATTTTTCTTTTGTCTAATTCATTGAACATCTTTTATTCCACTCCTCACTGTCCCTTATTTGTGTTAGCATCTGAATATCACAGGGAACATTCAGTCTTTACTTTCTTTGAACTTGGATTATTTTACTTAGCATGAAAATCTGCACCTCCACACATTTACCAGAAAAAACTGATAAAGTCATTTTTTCTTCTGGCTGAGTAATATTCCATTGTGCACACTTAAAACATTTTCTTTATCCATTCATATGTTGAGGGCCAACTAGGTTGTATTCATTTCTTAGATATTTTGAATTAAGCTATTATAAACATTGCTGTAGCTGCATCACTGCAGTATGCAGATTTTAAATCTTTTGCTTTATAACTAAGCATGGGATAAATAGATCACATAATAGATCCATTCCAAGTTTTCTAAGGAATATCCCTATTGCTTTCCATGGTAGTTGAACCAATTTGCAGTTCCATCAACAATGTGTGAGTTTGCCTTTTTTTCCCACCTCCTTTGTCCTGATATCCTTGCCAATATTAATTGTTACTCATGTTCTTTTAACTGGACAATGGGGCCATGATTTTGGAAATTGTAGAACCCAGAATACTGACAAAAATATATTTGTATTCTACATAAATTACCTGATCTGTGATCTACAGGTATAGTAGCACAAATGGACTGAGACAGACGCTGAATAGTCAAAGAAAACTTGTACCAGAGTAAAGCTGAAAAAAATCACCCTTCCTGTTTTCAAAATACAATACAAAGCTATAGGAATTAAAACACTATTGCTCCGAAATAGATGGCAGCATGCAGACCAATGCACAACAAAGGGATCCTGGATAAGCCCAGATATATACTGTCAGTTCCTTTGATAAGGGGGCCACTAATGTACACTAGAGAAAGGATACTCTGTTAATGAAATGGTGCTGAAGACACTGCTTATCCATGTGGGGAAGAAAGAATTCAGAACATTATCTTACACCATATGAAAGCATCAACACAAAAGCAATTAAAATGTAAACATGAGACTGGAATCTATAAAATTTCTAGAAGAAAATTTTGGAGATCTATCTACCAAATTCTCCTCATCCTCCTAAGAGGACAAATATTATCTTCACTCTGATTCGATCACCACGCAGTGTTACATGTATCAAGATATTATGCTGTACCCCATAAGCAGGTGAAGTTATTATATATCAATCTAATAATAAGCTTGTGAGGAAAATACAACAAGAAAAACAGAAGAAAAACTTCACAACATTGCTTCAGGAATGTTTTCTTGGTTATGGTGTAAAATGGGGACAAAATCATAAGTATTTGAAATTTTACTAAACCAAAAACTTCTGCACAGCAAAGTAAAATATGAACAGAGAAAAGATTCAACTGACAGAATGGGAGAAATTTCTTGAACATCAACTGAGAAGAGGAAAATGTTCAAAATACATAAATAATCCCTGTAACTCTATAATAATAAATACCTAAATAAAAATCAGCAAAAGAGATGGGTGCAGTAGCTCTTGCTTATAATTGCAGTGCCTCAGGACCCTGCACCAGCAGGATCACAGGTCCAAGGCTGTCCTTAGCAAATTAGTAAGAATGTAACCAACCTGTTGAGATTCTTTCTCAAAATAAACTAAACAGAGCTTGAAATGTGGTTTTGGATTTAAGCACCCTGAGTTCAAGACCTGGTTACAAAAATAAACAAACAACAAAAACAGCAAATGATCCCAAGAGACATGTCTACAATGTAGACATACAAATGGTTCACAGGCAGTGACAGATGCTCTTTACTAATCAAGAAAATGGATGTTAAAAATGCAGTAAATATAGATAGGCATCAAATTGATTTAGTAAAATCAATGTACGTTTGAAAATTAAATGGCTCCTACTGAAGAATATGAAAACTGTAATTTGTCAATGAAAAACAAAGAAAGAAAACTAGATCAAGGTGTTACCCCACACCTTTTAGAATGGTGATTATCCACAAAAGAGAAAAAAGAACTGCTTCAGAAGATATGGAGGGACTGTCATGCTCATATATTATTAATGGGAATATAAATGGTATAGCAATTTTGAAAATCAGCAAGATATCTGCACCAAAAATTACAAGCAGAATGACTGCATGTCACCAGCATCCCTCTTCAGGTTAAAATCCACATAAATTGAAATCAGGATTTTTAGGAGATTTCACCACTTGCATGCTGATAACAGCATCATGAACAAGAGTCAAGGTGGAGAAAAAAATTATTTTCACAATGGCTGAATAATTAAAGGAGTATATTATTTGGCCCTTACAAATGTTGGAAACCAGGCATTCTAGTCAATATTAAGAAGACTAAAATCATGCTAAGTGTAGGTCAAATACTGTATAATACTACTTACATTAGGTATTTGAAAGTGTCAAATTCTTGGAAACACCCCAGCAGTGTGGGAGGCTGAGGCAGAAGGATCATAAGTGTCAGGCCATCCTCAACAACTTAGCAAGTCACTACACAGCACAGTGAGAACTCGTCCTTAAATACAAAAAAGACTGGGGTGTGGATCAGTCATTAAGTGCCCCTAGGTCCTATCCCTGGTTAAAAAAAAATCATGGAAACAAAGTACCCATATTTGTTGTCATGGTATTGGGTTAGGGTGAGTGGGGTGCTGCTCCTCAATGGACATGCAATTTTAATTATATAAGATAAAGTACTTCTAGATATTTTCTGTATATTTCGTTGCTTATAGTTTACAATACTGTAATGTGCACTTATCAATGTTTTTGAGTAAAGAGAGCCTATTGGTGTTCTTAATTCTATGGTAGGAAGGGAAGGAGGGATGGAGAGAGAAAAAGAGAGAGGAGGAGGAGGAGGTAGAAGGCAGGCAAAGGAGAGCTAACCCTTTGGTGTTCCTCCTACACAGTCAGGATCCCTACTCAAAGTGGCCTCATCTTTGTTTGAATACCCTACTACTGCTGTCATAAATTTTTATTGATTATATCTTAGTGCTTATGTTTTATCAGTGAATTCCAAGAAGACAATGGACCACATGAATGACCGGAGCACATACATGTAACCACATGTGAAGGATTAAGGAAAATAATATTCCTATAAGACATCTTACAACAAAAATGGAGGGATGGTGTGGCTTTCAAGGAGGGAGGAGAAATTTGGCCAGACATTAAAACTGTCCCAGTGCATTCTTTCCTGATAACAATGATCCCTGGGAGAAAGGGGTAGACACTCAATGCTGGGCCTTAAAACTTGAACTTCCCCCATGGCAAATTTGTCCTAAGTGACAATGGATAAGATTTCAGTACTTATTCCTCAGGGTCTGGTTTTAACCTGTACATCTAACCCCTGATAGTCAAAACTGCTCGTACATAATTTCCAATGATTACATCATCCTCATTGAATCATATAAAGCCAAAATCTCCTCTGTAACTGATGACTATTTTTTACCCATCCAGAAATTGGGCTTTGAGAACATCCATTTCTGTGAAGGAATAGAGGCTTCTCTGAATCCGCTGAGGTCTGCTTCCTGTCCTTTTGCACTTACATCATGTATTCTGCATCTATCCTCTTCATGCATATTAACAAGTTTTAAATTCCATCAGCACAGAAATCCAGTGGACCAAAAAACAGTGAGAACAGAGAAGGAATGGGGCATAAGATGAGTGTATTCTATCTACAAATAAATACAAAAAGGGAGGAATTAACCCTAGAAAAGCCACACTGTGGGGTTCAACTAGAACTAGATTCAAATACAGAGAGAAAGCAGTGTATTCTTCACCAAGACCAAGGACCCCTGTCTTCTCCTTTGACTTTCATGGTACTTCACTGTGTTAGCTCACCTCCCCAGCTGAGGATGTGAAGGAAAAAGAAATCCAGGGCAATCTACAGTCAGGTTCCTTTCTGTTCTTTCCAATTCACAAACCTATCAATGGTAGAGACTATGAGCAGTCACTGTAAGGCAGAAAAAATGCTCAGCTTGGGACCTGCGGTGATTCTAGCCACCGCTGCACACTCCCACTGAACTGCTGCCTGCTTGCTCGTCTCAGTTGCGGCTCACCAATAGCTCCCAGAAAAATGCACCACGGACACGAGGTCTCATGCAAGAGACTTTATTATGCGGACGACTAACATGTCCGCTCCAGGGTGAAAAGAAAGGAAAAAAGGGAAAGATGGTGTGTAGCTTCTCCCAGATATTGGAATCTCGTGGGCTGGAAGGAACCAGTAGTGGAGGAGAATACTTGCAAGCTGACTGATGAACCAATAGCTATCTAGCATGTTAGGATGTAATGTGTGAAGCAGGAAAATGGCGGCAGCATAAGCCGGAAATTCCTGTAACATAAGAGGCAGGCAGAGCACAGATTGACAGGTGGCTGGGAGGCCAGAAATTCCTGTAACATAGGAGGCAGGCAGAGCGTAGATTGACAGGTGGTTGGGAGGCGGGGTATTGGCTTTATATTACATTCCCCCATTTTTGATTTTATAAAAAAAATCTTTTGGGGTACATGGATGAAGGTCAGTCTTCTGTAATTACTTCCTGCTGAGTGAGGACATAGAGCTGATTCAGGGGAGAGATCATTGTGGCAGGAAGAGTTGGGGACTTGACAGTTTCTCTGGGGGCACACTTGTAGCCGGGCTCCAATTTCTGTAAGATCCTGATATTTCTGTAATACAAGCTGATTAGTTGACATGGAAGTAAAAGAACAGGGGCTCCCCTTTTTTGGCTGGCATTCTATTGGAAAAAAAATTCAGTGGTTAGAAAAATTACAAATAGGAATCCAGTCCTCATGGCTGGGCATGGTTGTCTGGTGTTTCAGTTGTCTGGTTCCCAATTTCTGGAATGGGAGAAAAGATGGAGTGCTTCATGATATTCACTCTGAGATGAAGGGGTCCCACAGGAGTGACTGAGTATCCATTGGAAGAAGCCTGTGGATTAGGAGCTGGAGAGGGGTTAGCATTTGACCAGAGATGAGGGCTGTCGCAGAATCCCTGTGGGAGAACTGTCCAGGTTATCTAAGAAGAAACTGAAGTGAAAGGGTTAGTCCAAGTAAAAGCAAAGAGATTTAGCACTGAAAAGTATGTGGTGGGAGAAGGAATAGAGGAAAATAGGGTGTACACAATGGGGAAGATGGGGACCACTGCTGAGTTAATGATGTGGAGGTCTTGCACTAAATGGTAAGATCCATTAGGCTTCCTAACAGCCAGGATGGGAGTGTTATAAGGTAAGTTGGCAGGACACAGGAAGCCATTCTGCCTTAAATCCTGGATGATTGGTTGAAGTCCTATAAGGCTCCTTCGGGGAAGGGGATATTGGGCTTCTGTTTGAGCTGTAAGGAGAGGAATAGCAGAGGAGTCTTGGCTAAGGCACATGGTGGGTGAGAAGGAAATAGAGGCACCCAATTTGGTTAGGATGTCCCTTCCCAGAAGGGGAATGGGACATGAAGGAATTATTAAAAAGGAATGAGTAAAACCAATTTGTCCTTTATGGCAGCTTATTGGAGGGGTTAGTAAGGGGTTATATGGTTTTCCCTCTACCCCGACAATAGAGGATTTGGCCAGGGAAGTGGGTTCCCAAAACTCCTGCAGCACTGAGAAGGTGGCTCCAGTGTCTATAAAGAAAGAGATCTGCCTGCCTGCCACCGTAAGGGTCACCTGGGGCTCCTGAGTGGTGATGGTCGTTGGGTGCAGAAGTCCCACGCCCCTTCATTCATCCATTGACAATATTTTGGACAAGGACTTGGGGGCTGCTGGGGGTTGGGGCAGGCTCGTGCCCAGTGGCCCTCTTGCCCGCACTTGAGGCATGAGCTTGGAGGTCTTCTGGGAGCTTGGGCACCCCTAGCGGTGGACAGTTGGGCAGGTCTAGCTGACTGAAAGGCTTTGGCCGGCATTTGGTATTTTAATTTTTGGTTTTTTTCTTCCCTTCCATTATAAACCTTGAAGGCCACTGCTAGAACCTGTGGCTGTGGGGTAAGGGGCTCCCTATCCAACTGCCTCAATTTAACCTTTATGTCAGGGTAACTTTGGGAAAAGTCATAAGTAGCTGCTGTCCCTCCAGGGTTTCAGGATCCTGGTTAGTGTACCTGAGCATGGCCTCTGTGAGGCGACTTAGAAATGCTGATGGATTTTCATCTCTGTCCTGTATTACTTCCTGAAGTTTTTCATAGTTAATGGGTTTAATAGCAGCCTTTCGTAGACCTGCAAGGATGCAGGTTTGAAACCTATCCCACTGTAGACACCCAGCCTTAGTATTGTAGTTTCATAGGGGCTCTCTATCTGGTCCTGCTTCAGCCCCAATGGGGTGGGTTGGGGTCAATTGATGAATCTCATCTGCATAATTGCACACTATCGCGTCCCCTCTGGCCGCAGAGAGAGACACGACAAATGTCTGAAGCTTTGGAAGTTTATTGTGCACAGTTCCTCTCCTACGCTTCTCTTACCCCTAGCTTCTGCGCACTCCCAGCTTCCCTTCTCCCAGCTTCCTCCAGCTCCCGCGTACTCCCAGCTTCCAGCTCTGCTCCAGTCTCCGCCGCCGCTGCCGCTGCCGCTGCCGCCGCCGCCGCTTCTTCCACTTCTTCCGTCCCCTCCTCAGCTTCTGCCCCCTACTCTCCCACCCACCAGGCTTATATACACTTCAACCAATCAGGGGAGAGTACACGAGATAAACGCGGACAGCTGCAGGCACAGGATGGGTACACGAGGGGGGCATGCTCTAGTCACATCGTTAACTAGCCAATCATTGGAATTCGCTGGTTGTTTACTGTATAGCTGGCCGCTTTTGGCTCAGCGTCAGGCGCCATCTTGACCATGCCTAAGGCTGGGGGCTCTAGAAACCCCGACAGATCCCCCTTCTTTAATATTAAACTAAGGCTCGGGACCGTGTCTGTCTTAGGCTGAGTGGTCAGCATATGTCCTTACCCGTCATCAGAGCCTGCAGAGCATGCTGCAGCTCCTGTCTTAGGTTGGTACACAGCCACCTCCTTCATTACCCATCTTTGACTACCGATCCAGCATCAAGAGCCATACTAATGGGGGGCTGTCGGCCTTTAGGGCGGTCATGGCCTGATAAAAGATAATTTGATCTCTCTATGGGCTAGCTTGTAGATGCATGCCAAAACGAATGAAGAGAAGAAGGCCAAGGCAGAGGAGTACCACCATAGCTCCTAAGCTTGCCCGCTGTTTGACAAATCTATAAACAGAAGGAAAACCATATAGCTATATTAAATACAGAAACAATATACACCCCAATGGAGTTACAATATGGGTAACACAAAGCAGCTCTCAGGGAATAAACGCATCCCAGTCCCAAAAGTTCTTGCAAGGTATCCACTTGTTCGTATAATGAGTCCATTCTCTGATAGAGTCTCTATGGTCTGTAAGGCTGCAGCTGCATTCTCGGCCAAATGATCGTTGTTATGGTTATGTCAATGCTGCTACTGCAAGGACTGTGATGACAATGATCACGGCTGTTGCAATGTCAAAGCCTCTTCTGTTTCTTGATAATAGCACTGGCAATTCTATATCTGCAACAGAAACTAGGACCGGTAGGAAGATAGAAATGTGCAAATTGCACAGGTGGCAAAAGAATCATTCCAGTATTGTGAAAGATAGCACACAGTTAGTGAACAGTTAAGAGGTGTCATTAGAAATGTTAGTTGGTAGAAACATAAAAGGGAGGAAATACACAAGCTGACGTGGGAGGAAAAGCAACATCACAGCTAGGGTCAGCAGAACGAGTTGCTCTACTCTGGGTCCGATTTGTAGTATGATTCCAACGGCAAAGTGCAGAAATTCCTCCTGTTAAAGCAAAGAAAGGCTAGAAATATCCTTATCTCCAAAAGCAGCACGACCTGAAAAATCATCAGTAGAATTGACAGACTTGTAGAGAAATTGGTGAAAAGCAAGAAAAGGAAGGATAAAAAATATGTTAGTCAGAAATGAAAAATATGGCCAGGTTAACAATGGCCCATAGGTTCCGGGTTTGCCTTTCCGTCTGAGTTTTTGTTATTGGAGGAAGGCTCAGACTCGCCATTGTGAGGAGGAGCAGCATCACTTGCATGCTGTAAAACTCTGATTAGCCTTTCTGGAATCCAGACTGGAGTCTGTTGATCCTGTGGGAAAATACAAACAGACCCTCGGACCCAACGAAGGACTGGATCCGGTCCTTTCCAACAACCTGTCAGGATATCTTTCCATTTTGCCCATACTTGAGGAGTATTATGGGGATTATAATGTCGATCAGCTGCAGAATGGCCGTCCCTATCCAGAGTTAAGAAATTTAGAATGAAAAGAACTAAATTAAGTTTATCTTTAGGAGACTTGTAGGAGGCTCCTATTCCCCCTTTTTGTTTATTTAGACAATTTTTTAAAGTAAGATGTGCTCTTTCCACAATGCCCTGTCCCTGAGGATTATAGGGGATGCCAGTGACTGATTGGATGTTAAATGTTTGTAAAAACAACCGGAAGCTTTTGGAAGTATAAGCAGGACCATTATCTGTTTTAATAACTTTAGGTATGCCCCAGCCAGCAAATGCTTGTAGGCAGTGTTGAATGACATCTTTTACCTTTTCTCCAGAATGAGCAGAAGCCATAATGACCCCTGAAGCAGTGTCTACTGACACATGTACATACTTAACAGTACCAAATTCAGAAATATGGGTTACATCCATCTGCCAAATATGACCAGGCAGCAGTCCCCTGGGATTAACTCCAAAGGATTGTACTGGGATTAAAGGAGCACAATGTTGACAATTTTTTACTATTTGTCGAGCCATACATTTAGATATAGGAAATTTTCTGCTCAAAGTAGTGGAATTTACATGAAATTTTTCATGAAAGAGTTTTGCCTGTTCCTCTATGGAAAAAACAAAAATTAATTTGGTGGCCATATCTACCAAGTCCTTAGCATTGGCCAAAGGTCCTAGTAAATTAGAATGAGCTCTAATATGTCCTACATAGAATAGATGTTTACGCTGCAGGATAAGGTTTTGTAGCATTGTAAAATAAGAAGCTACCGTGGACATGGAAGAAATATGGGGTACCGTTTCAAGAACCTGTAAAGCGTTAACGATATATAAGCTATCAGATAGAAGATTGAATGGCTGATTATCTGCTAATTTAAAGGCTAATATTACAGCTGCAAGTTCAGTAACCTGTGCGGAGTTGGGTGGAACTATTATGGTGTGAAGTTGTTTACTGATAAGTACTGCACCTACTCCATTTTTGGAGCCATCAGTAAAAATGGTTACACAGTCTTTAAGAGGCTGGACACTAGTCACTTTTGGAAAAACTATGGGAGTATTTTTACAGAATTGAATCCAGGGATGTTGGGGATAATGGTTATCAAACTGAGCCGAAGTGGAACAATATAATACTGACCAATCATCATCATTATTAATTAGCCATTTAATTTGCTGAGTGGAATAAGGAGTTATAATAATAGACGGATGGATTCCAAAAACAGTAATGCAAGATTCTATTCCCTTGAATATTACCTGAGCAATAGCTTGGGGATATGATTGCAATGTTTTAGCTGGAGAGCTAGGGAGATTTATACTTTGCAAAGGTCCTCCTTGCCAAACTATGCCAAAAGGGGTATGCTTCTCTGAGATTATGATTAAACTTAATGGTTGGGTAGGATCACAACGATCAACGTAACACTGCTGAAGTCTATTCTCTACTAGCTGTAAAGATATCCGTGCTTCGGGAGTAAGTTTCCTAGGGGAATTCAAGTCAGGATTACCTTTTAATATTTCAAATAAAGGTTTTAATTCCCCTGTGGATAATTTTAAATAGGATCTGATCCAGTTAATGTCACCTAAGAGTTTCTGAAAATCGTTCAAGGTATTCAATTGATCTGTCCTGATGGTCAACCTTGTTGGTCTGACTGTAGTAGCAGTGAGCCTTGTACCCAGATATTCTTGGATCTCCTCTAATTGTAATTTTTCAGGAGCTATCGTTAGTCCTCTCTTTTCTAATGCTTGAGTTATAAATTGTAATGCTTCTAACAAAATTTCTTTTTCTGGATGGCAAATAAGTATGTCGTCCATATAGTGATAAATCAACAATCTCTTAAACTTTTGTCTAGTAGTTGTTAACGCTTTATTTACGTATATTTGACATATAGTAGGACTGTTAGCCATACCTTGAGGCAACACAGTCCATTCGAATCTCTGGTCAGGCTGAGTGTGATTAAGAGAGGGCAAAGTAAAAGCAAATCTCCAACAATCATTTTTGTGTAAGGGTATAGAGAAAAAGCAATCTTTTAAATCCAGAATAATAGTAGGCCAATTTTTTGGTAGTGCAGTGACAAGAGGGAATCCACATTGGATGGGTCCCATAGGGTACATTTGTTCGTTTATGGCTCTTAAATCATGTAATAACCTCCATTTTCCTGATTTTTTCTTTGTTAAGAATATTGGAGTATTCCAAGGAGAGGTAGAATGTTGTAAATGACCTGCTTGTACCTGCTCTTGTACTAACTTATGAGCTGCTCTAGCTTTTCTTTTGTTAGGGGCCACTGTGGAATCCAGCGAGGCTTATCATCTTTCCATATTATAGGGATTGATGGTTTATCAGTGGCCCCTAGGAAAAACCCAATCCATGAGAATCATTTTTTGGTGGAAGTAAAGGCAGTGGTTGGGTAGATCCTTGGCTATGTCTTCCTAATCCTTTTTTATCATCATAATTCATATTTTGTAACATATTTCTTACAGGAGTCCCTTGGTAAATCTGATCAGTGGTGAGTTTCATATCCATTTGCTGCAGGACGTCTCGTCCCCATAGGCTAATAGGAACATTACAGACATATGGCTGAAATATTCCTGTGTGTCCCTCTGTATCTTTCCATGATAATGAGGAAGCACTTTGATTGGGGCTCTCTGCTACTCCTAAGCCTCTCAAGCTCTGAGCTGCTGTGATCAATGGCCAGTGCTTTGGCCAGACCATTGCGCTAATAATACTTTTGTCTGCTCCCGTATCTAATAAACCTGTAAATTCCATATTTCCCACTTTTAATTTTAGGAGGGGCCTCTGTTCCATATCCATAGTAAGGTTTATTAAAGTGGTTCCTGTTGATCCAAAACCTCCTTGTCTTTTATTTGCATTTTTACTGGGCCATAAAGAATGTTGACTGGGCAATATAAGCATTTGTGCAATGCGATCCCCTGGATAGATGACCGTAATTCCTTTTGGTGAAGAGACCAAGGCTTTTATTTGTCCAGTGAAATCAGGATCAATAACCCCTGGGTGTACCATAAGTCCTTTTAGTGTTGAGGAACCTCTACCTAGTAATAGTCCTACACTGTTCTGTGGGATTTTTTCATGCCAATCAGTATCAATCATCTGCACCCCCATATCTGGGGTTAGTATGAGTCTGGAGGTGGCACAGATGTCCAATCCGGCACTTCCTGAGGTGGCTCTGCGCTCCCCTTCTCTGTGGGAGGATACCATCATCGGGGAACTTGTTGAATTACCCCGTATATTTGTCGCGGGCCCCGGGGAGGGCCCTGTCTCCCGTTTTTTTGAAGTTCAGGATTCAACCCTAGGAAATTATCCTCCCTATCTCTGATAGGCTGACAGGCACTATTCCAATGACTTCCTCTTCTACATCTTGGACATAGCCCTGGGGCATAAGGTGTAACAGATTTTACTATAGTTATCTCTTATCTTTGGTTAGGGCATTATCTCCTTGCTGCTGATTTTGTGCATCTATTGAAACGTATTGGCCTTCTCCTATTAACATTTCTATCAGGAAACCTTGCCACTATGTTTCTGCAGTTTCAACAGCTATTTCTTGCCACTGAGCTTCCCCAATTAGCCATTGTTCTCCAGATAACACTGCTCTGCATACCTGTCTCCAAATAGTCTTAACTGCCTCTTTAAAGTTTTTCTAATGGTTGATGGTATCTCCATTTGCTCCTCAAATACGGGCAGGTTCTACAAATTTTGAAGCTCTTTTTATTAGGCTTAGGTTTCTCCTACCTTTTTCCCTTGTTCTTAAGTTTTCACTACCACTTGGTTATTCCTTTTGGGGGTTCTTTATGTTAGACTTAGTTCCCTTTTTTCCCTTGTTCTTAGATTTTTTGAGCAATTATTTTCTAGGTCACCACCACTCAATCTTTCCTCACTTTATTCTCTTTAAGTGTTCTTTTCTGTTACTATTAAATCCTGTTCATGAAAATCCCCCTTGTGGCACACTGGGCAGCTTTTCTTACTTAGCTGTTTTTTTTTTCCTTTAATGGCGGCCCATTGTTTTTTAATGGTTCCCTGAGGGGTTGCTGCATTCAGACCCCATTGTTACTAATTTGAATAGCTTTAGTTTTGGCAATTACAATAACAAACAGTGGCCTAGCTGCCAGGAGCAACGAGATTACTGAAGGGAAAACTATCAAGTGCGCATTAAAATTTTTATAGCGGCTTTTCACGTACTACCTAATTGGACCGCTCCAAGCTCCAAGCGTGTTTCTACTTTCACTTTAATTAGACCGCGTTCCACGCGCCAGGACCGCTGATGGCGTGTCCCGATACCCCCCCACCCGCGTTCTACGCGTTAGGATCCCGATACCCTTCAACCCGCGTTCTACGCGTCAGGACCGCTGATGGCGCGCCCCGATACCCGCGTTCCACGCGTCAGGACCCCGATACCTTTCAACCCGCGTTCTACGCGTCAGGACCGCTGATGGCGCGCCCCGATACCCGCGTTCTACGCGTCAGGATCCCGATACCTTTCAACCGGACCGCACTGCGCGTGTCCCCAGGACCGCCAATGGCGCATCCTGACACCCTTTAACTTTTTTATAACCGGTTTAACTTGTATACAAAAAATTTTTTTCAAATATCTTACCTTGTTTTCTTTTATAAGGCCTTCATCTTCCCGGGTTTCGGCACCAGTTATCACGTCCCCTCTGGCCGCAGAGAGAGACACGACAAATGTCTGAAGCTTTGGAAGTTTATTGTGCACAGTTCCTCTCCTACGCTTCTCTTACCCCTAGCTTCTGCGCACTCCCAGCTTCCCTTCTCCCAGCTTCCTCCAGCTCCCGCGTACTCCCAGCTTCCAGCTCTGCTCCAGTCTCCGCCGTCGCTGCCGTTGCCGCTGCTGCCGCCGCCGCTTCTTCCGCTTCCTCCGTCCCCTCCTCAGCTTCTGCCCCCTACTCTCCCACCCACCAGGCTTATATACACTTCAACCAATCAGGGGAGAGTACACGAGATAAACGCGGACAGCTGCAGGCACAGGATGGGTACATGAGGGGGGCATGCTCTAGTCACATCGTTAACTAGCCAATCATTGGAATTCGCTGGTTGTTTACTGTATAGCTGGCCGCTTTTGGCTCAGCGTCAGGCGCCATCTTGACCATGCCTAAGGCTGGGGGCTCTAGAAACCCCGACAGCACACCTGTTCCCAAACTCTCCTGCATTCCTCAGGGGTTAGGGTGCTGGACATGATCATGTAAATGTCAAGCCAGGTAAGGTTATAAGACTGGGTAAGGTACTGAAATTTCTTAATGAAGTTAGCAGGGTTGGAGGTGAAGGAACCTAGTCATTTCTCTATTTGGGACAGATCGGACAGTGAAAAGGGAAAATGGACTCTGATTACTCCCTCCACACCAGCCACCTCCCGTAAAGGAGTTAGGACATGTGCACAAGACCGCGTGGTGGGAGGACTTGGTGGGGTGAGTGGAGGAGTGGAAGGAGAAACAGAATGAGGCAAAGGAGAGGAATGAACAGGGGCTTCTGCAGTAGGAGGTCTGTAAGGAGATGATTCATCAGATGGATCAAACTCAGAAGAGAAAGAAGGGTTAAAAGGGGGAGGAGAAGCCAAGAGAACATGTTCAGGTTTTTGAGGAGAGCAGAGATTAGGTTTAGCATGAAAGAAAGGAAAAACACGAAGGGGAAAAGTGTCTTTCCATTCACCAGGTCACCCACATATGTACTTAATTATAACTAGTATAATAATGCATATAATTATACCTAGTGTAATGCTAGAATTTAGTGTGTCATAAATAGACCATTCTGATTTACTACCTAAAGGACAGTTAGGCTCTAATTCAGGGAACAGGTGAAGGTGTTTGAGATTGTTTAATAAACACCTCAGGGGCGAGTTTGCTGGGGTGGAAGTCCTAGATCCCATGGCGAAGACTGAGAAACACCTAAGTTAGTGATCAGGTGTCCCATGACCACGTGTTAGGCAATGAGAAGGTAGTACACAGGTCTGGTCATCACATGGTATGAGTGTATAGTGTAATAGCTGAGAGAGTTTGAGGACCTGGCCAGGATTTCAAGCGCGATGAGAAAATAAGCCTCAAACCCTGAGAGAGAAACTCAGCACCATAAAATCAGGAATCCACCCGGCAAATAAAACCACTGTAGGGACCAACTGTAACTTTAAAAGTCGTGGCTGGGGGTACCTCCACACCTCAACAGCCTCAAGAGCCCTGGATACTCAACCGTCACTTCTCAGGTCAGCAGAAGTGTGTTTAAGTGGTCTAGGGGACCTGCCTAAGGGGAACTCACCAATTTGGAGTCCAGTGTTGCATGCAGAAAACTGGGCATCCAGGTAAATGGAAGGTGAGCCTTTATCCACGGGCACTGGGGCATTTGGATGGGGTTCCGCTAGCTTAGTTAGCGGAAGGACCCATCCGGGGTTTCAGCACCAGATGTAAGGCAGAAAAAATGCTCAGCTTGGGACCTGCGGTGATTCTAGCCACTGCTGCACACTCCCCCTGAACTGTCACCCACTCACTCATCTCAGTTGTGGCTCACCAATAGCTCCCAGAAAAATGCACCGTGGACACGAGGTCTCACACAAGAGACTTTATTATGTGGATGACTAACATGTCTGCTCCAGGGTGAAAAGAAAGGAAAAAAGGGAAAGATGGTGTGTAGCTTCTCCCAGATATTGGAATCTCACGGGCTGGAAGGAACCAGTAGTGGAGGAGAATACTTGCAAGCTGACTGATGAACCAATAGCTATCTAGGATGTAATGTGGGAAGCAGGAAAATGGTGGCAGCATAAGCTGGAAATTCCTGTAACATAAGAGGCGGGCAGAGTGCAGATTGACAGGTGGTTGGGAGACCGGAAATTCCTGTAACGTAGGAGGCTGGCAGAGTGCAGATTGACAGGTGGGTGGGAGGCAGGGAATTGGTTTTATATTACAGTCACTAAAGTGTAGTGAAAACTATTGCTTTTGTGTCATGTATCATTATCACTGCTCTGGTATGAATGAACTCATCATGGGTGTGCAAACTCTAAAATATGCCTTCACATAATGTTCCAATTACAATTGACATTGCATAAGAAAAGATGTAAAAGTGTTACTAAAAATTTAAAATGCTGTTTTTTCTGTAATGATCAGGTCAATAAAGGAAAAATAAAATGCACCATGACATATGAAGAAATCACAGACTGCATCTACAACCTGGGGGGCCATCTTCATACCCAGAACATTGGCCCTCCAATGCCTGATTGATGCACCTCACTGCAGAATAAAGGAAAGCTTGCTGATCCAAGGATTACTGACCATCCTGCCTCCATCATTTTTGGGCCATGAGCTCAGAGAAATAACAGTCCCTTTTCATAGTTGGAGATTAATTCCATCAATAAAATTAATTAAGAGTTTAAAAAAAATGACTTCTTCAAAACCAGTATTGAAGTGATCTCTAATTTTGAAAACTTCCTTTAACCAAGTCAGCAGATAGATTGGCAGATACTGGTGGATTCTAGAGAAAGACTTTAGAACAGATCTGCCACCATCTACTGCTAATAAGGAGTTAGAATTTGTTACAAGGGAAAAACCCACATCAAGTAGAGTTATGTACTGGTGGGGTGAGAGAGGTGCTCTTGAAATATCTAAAAGGAATGAAGAGATGTAACTGGATATAGGTGAGGAACAGCTCCTGAAGGAGGCCTTTATCACACAGGTAGGAAAGAACTGGGGGCAGCTAACGGACAGGATGAGGGGTGTGTTTTAGGAAAACTGAGCAGGTGACACAGGGGCACGGATGGTAACATGAGCTCAGATGCCTAAATAGGTCAGGAAAGCAAGTCTTCAACACAGACAGGCAGTGTAGATAGGTAATCAGGTTCTCTCATGACAGTGGGGGCCAGTTTGGGTCTGGGAAGTTGAAGTCCCTCTAGGGGCTATTGAAATGTTAATTCCTCCAGAGCTCTTCCCCCACCCTTACCAAGATAACCTGCCTCTTAACCTGTTGCTTAGGTAACCTGTCCCAGGAATTGGCCCTCTCTACAGAATTGTAAAAGTTGCTAATTAATGCCTCCTGGGAAGCTCCTGCCTGGATTACCACACCTTGGCCCTTCCAGCCCCCTGCTTCTCAGTTTTGACCATCACACCTGAATCTCCTGGGCCTACACAGGATGGAGAGAGAGAAAGGAAAACAGGGCAGGAGAGAACAGAAAACCAACATGTATATCTCACTCCTTGGACTTCTAGGACTCCAGCTATGTCCCACTTCTCCCTCCTAGGGGAAGGCTATGTTACTATTATCTAAATAGACCTCAATTTCTACACTTGCCTTGGTGAGCTTCTCTAATGTTCAAACTTCAAAATTTGATGAAGCACAACAGCTCACTGATTACTGCGGTTTAACAAGGCTTCCTGTCCTTTAGCTGCCCTAATTCTTGGGTCATGCCAGGGGAACAGGAGCCCTCACATGGGAAGCAGGGATTTGGGGCAGTTTTGCTCACAGGCAGTTTTGCTCACTCTATGCCTAGAACAGAGTGCACCCATAACAGTTTTATTTTAAGATACAAAAGCCATATGTTTCCAAATGTAAAACTAAATGATAATGATACCGCCATTTACCAGTGACAAGTTCTCCTCCTTCTAATGTTGAAGATTGAACACTAGAGAAGCATGCCAAGGCACGCATATTAAGCAGGTTTTATTTAAAGATAATAATACAGACTTCTCCTGGCAGGAAGAAGGGGGCCATGGCTGATGTTCTGAAGTCCCAAGAAGTGAGCGCACCCTACATCTTTTATAGGTTAAATTCTCTTTTGTTCTCCAATTCTCTTCCCCCTTATTTCTCCTTCCTGCCTACATGACTAGGTTTTGCATAAAGTGAGAAGCCATGGGCAGGGGGAGGGCCAAGGTGATTCAGGCAGATTAAGGGCCCATGGGGCATTAATTAGCAGCTCCTTGCTTTGCAGTCCTTGATAAAAGCAGGTAAATTTGGTAATCAATGGGCTCTGGAGATTCTTAACATTCCATTCTTCCAGGAACAAACTCCAGAGTCAGATGTCTTTCATGGCCTTCTTTTTTTAAATTTGACCCGATCCCCTATTTCTACACTAACTACCTGTCCTTAATTCTGACTTCAATAACAGTGATAATGCAGATCCCCTACCCACCCATTTCAAACTATCTTTTAGAGAATCACAAAATTGGGGCTTGGCCTTACACCAGCCTCAGAGGCATGCACTGTTCCTTGTCCTGCTTTACAGATGCAGTGAGTCCCCCCAGGTAACCCCTGCCATGTGTCACAGTCACCTCCCACATCTATGCTTATCTCACTGCCCAGACACCAGGAAGCCCCTGTACCATAGGTGAATGAGGTGGACTGTGGCATGAGAACTAGGCTACAGAACACCCACACCACATGCTTAGTCTCTGTGGACCTCCAGATTTCACCATCTACACAGCAAACCCCAGGAGTCTCTGTGAACACACCTAGGAAATAGGTTGCTTCCAAAATAACAAAGTCTCTATGCAGACATTCACTAAGACCCTTCCCAGAAACCTCATGGATCCCAAGTCACCTGAATACATGGAAAGTGGACAGCATCTAGTGAGAGGGAGGAACTAAGGAAGGCTTCACCATGGCGTCTTCTTCCTCACACATTCCCTTATTGTAAAAGTGGGAAACTGAGTCTCCAAGAGAAAGAAGGCTATGGTCACACACTCATCCCACCTCATTCTGAAAAGGCCAGGACTGGCTGGTGAGGAGAGCACAGATGATTCTTATTTGTGAAGAAACTGTGTCCATCCTGTGCAGGAAGGCTAAGGAAGATGCTGAATACCACAGAGCTAGAGAAGAGCAAATGGCAAGTCCTGTGCCAACACACACAACTTTAATCCAGGTGAGGCTTCTCTGCAAGCAGGCAGGGACATCTTTCTGTCTCTTTATTTTTGGAGGGCAAAATGGGCACCCATCGGCTACTTAAATGCAGTTAGTGCACCACCATCCTTCAAGACTCAGGTGAGAGCTTTCTGGCCTAGGCAGTTTTCAATCACCTGCTCTGAACAGACCAGGCATGTTGGACTCTGCCAAAACCCTGTCCTACTTTTCTGCCCAAGTCAGAGTACAATTGCTGCCAGTACGCAATGTCCCTAGTCCTGACCTACCCAGGATGCATGGAGGCAGAGGAAGTGTTAGAACAACTGCGGAGTTCTCTGGCCCAGGCTACTTTCGGGTGGACCCCAAAGGCTCCTTCTCTGGACTCCTCTTCCCAACCACCCTAAGTGGTATCCAGGGTAGTTGGTAGATGAATGGCACTGAGGGAAAGTGCCAATTACATTTGTCTCCATTTGGGCTGCACAACATCTCCCACATTCATTCCCTTCTGAATGCTCACCTTCCCTTGCCAGTCAGACATTAGGAATTTAAACTGTAGGATTAAGACCTCGGATGATTAATATGAAAATGCCCAGGTTCCCTTTGTTCACATAGTTAGCCTCCGTTAGTCTATCTAGATTCTCCCCGTTACTGTTTCTGTGCTTAAATGTGCTCACTGTGCTCTCTTTAAGCTGCAAGAGGGAGGCATTTAAAAACCCCTCCTGTGAGACCCTCCAAGCAAAGGGCGTTATACCTAAGGCCTAAGAACCAACAGATGTCCCCTCACCCTCCAGAGATTCCTTTAGTCTACAGGGCAAAAAGATAGGCAAAAGGCACACTTTTTACTTTTGTCATCATTTTTTCATAATTAGGAGTTTATAGTGGCAGGGAGGAAAGCAGTAATGACCTTAAGTCTGAAACCTCCCAGGGTCTCTACACAGGGCAAACTAGGACCCTAGCACTTTGCCAAAGAAGACCAGAAATAACTTTGACAAAGCCAGGTAGTGAGAGACAGGTTTTTCTGGACCATGAGGAAGCTAAAAGTTAGGGAGACACCCTAATAAGGGAGCGTCTCTCTCAACAGTATTGCCAGGTTCACCACTAGCCTGCATACTGCTAAATTACAAATGATCAAGAAAAGTGCCTTTCATATGTTACCATGCTTGACATCAATAATCTCTACCATGAGAGGAGAAAGCCTTGAGGAGTCACCTACTAAGGGAGGAAGATCAAGGGGACCCTCCCAACTTAAGACAGACCAAAAATAAATTTATGGAGGTTTTTGGAGGATCCTAATAAATATTGATATGTTTTAAAACTAATGCCAGGTATTTTATTTCACCTATAAAATTATGCTATTAACCATCTAGAGCACAGGCAGTTCCCAGAAACCATCCTAACTGGGATTCAAATAATGAGTAGGATGCCTAGAAAACTATAAGAGGCCTTCAGGAAAGTCCTGCTATGTTCATGGAGAGACTTAATAAGGCAATAAGAAAACTCACCACTCTGAATCCTGAATCCATAAAGGGCACCTACTTTAAGGTACAAATTTATCATTCAGCCAGCCCCAAATATTTAGAGGAAATTATGAAAATTGGCCCATGGCCCTGATCAATCCTTAGATGATCTTCTCCAGCTCACATCTTCCATTTTTTAATAGAGATCAAAAGGAAAGAAAAGGGAGCATAAAGAAAAAAGAAAAGGACTTATTAAAGATCATTCAAAATGACAGAAACTTTTAATGCCTTGCAATAGCCCATGAAATTCACCCATTTTAGGAGTTAAAAAACAAACTGCCTAGTTCAAAACCTTAGAATAATTTAATGAAGCAGTAATTTCCCCCCCACCCTGTAGTCCTTAATTCATACACTTTTATCTTGGATCCAACTGCTGCTTGGTTTACTAAGTTAGATTTAAAAGATGGATTTTCCTGTATTTGCTAGACTCTGAATAGCAATTTCTGTTTGCCTTTGAGGACTCAGATACTGTATCTCAACTAAACTAGACAGTGTTGCCTCAGGATTAGAGATGGTCCTCACCTGTTCTGAATAAACCTAAGCTAAGGACTTAACAAAATTCAGAGATAAAACATCTGTAATTGTTCTCCAGTATGTAAATGACATCCTTTATTTGCCTCACCCAGGAGGAATGTCGAAAGGTTATTACAGAGCTCCTAAACTTCTTAGCTAATAGGAATTATAAGATCTCACAAAAATAAAGCTTAATTATGCCATCATCAGGTTCAATATTTTGGATTGTAGCTGTCTCAAGGAACCCACAAACTAAGACAGAATATAGCCACCATAGGACAATATTCTGCCCCAGGAATATCAAAAAGGGGTCTGACTTCACGCTCCTGTCCTCAGATTACCTATGAAGCAAGATTTAACCTGTTTGTCACAAAGGGGAAATTAAATCCTCGATAGGCAGTCACAGGTAGCTCAATAGCCAATGTCATATCTCAGTGAGGAGTTAAGCATAGTAGCTTCATTCTCAAAAGTAATGGAAAATAAGGTCTCATAATTTTCTTTGACATTCAAGCCTGTCCAGACAGAAATGGCTAGAATGCCCTAGGCACAAAGATTCTGCTAAAACCTGTTATCTCCTTCCAGATCTCAGTCAAGGCTTACATTGAAATGTAAATAGAGAAAGCCTGAAGGCTCAGTAGGAGACTGGTCTCAAACCCAAGGAAGAAAAAAAAAAAAAAGGTAAAAAGTCTTTCCTGAACTCCAGCAAAAGTAAATTTTATGGTACTTTACTAAAGTAATTAATGGCCATATCACTTTTCCAGGATTCTTGTTTTTGTTTTTTTTTTTTAATTCTATATATTTTTTTGAGCTCATGACTTTTTTGATCAGTTCTATTTTTTATTCAACTAGAGTTTTTGAGCAACTGTTACTTTGCATTGGAGATTCACCTATAAAGTTACAAGGCCTTTGATTTTGTGTTATTTGTATGTCATGCTGTCCCATGCATGTTTTGTCTGTATCAAAATTGAGTGCTCCTAAAATTAAAATTTAAAAATGGATCCAGATACTTTTAATTCATATGATTTAAAAAGGTTCATTTCAAATTGGGTAAACTAATAAAAGTAAAATGTCTTTAAAAATAATGCGAAAGCCTCCAGGTGGTCAAACTAATAAAATGCTGACACTAATAAAATGTCAAATATCAATTGTTTCTAGGACTTTTCTTCAACAGGAAAGAGGTGCAAATACTGTTCAGGACACTTGTCTGATATCTTTTTTTTTTTTTTTTTTTTTTTTTAAAGAATAAGTGAATTAGAATTGACATGTATGGGATTACTCAAATGTGTTTGTTAGAGACATCTGATTAATTTACAAAGTTAAAGTGGTAATTGTTAAATAACATCAAGTACTCTTAACTCCTTAAATTCCATGGGGTAACACACTTAAACATTATTGGTGTTAGGAATTTCCGGCTTACGTCGCCGTAACCTTCCTGCCTCCTACATTACGTTCCAATATGTCATTGGTCCATCAGTCAGTCTGTAATAATTCTCCTCCGTGATTGGTTCCTCCCAGCCCGCAAAATTCCAATACAAAGAACCGTGCGCCATCTTCTCCCTTTTCCCTTTCCCCTTTCCCCCAAGCGGACACGTTTTGTCCTCTTGAATAAAAGTTCCTCGTGTGAGACCTGTATCTGCGGAGCGTCTTTTCTGGGAGTTATCGACGAACCAAAACTGCTCCCCTTTACATCTAACTAACATCTGGTGCCGAGAAACCCGGGATGGGTGTTTTTTTCCGCTAAGCAAGCGGAACCCCATCAGATTTCTCCTGCGCCCACAGATTCAGGCTCACCTTCCATTTACCTGGATGCCCAGTTTTCTGCATACAACACCGGACTCCAAAATTGGTGAGTTCCCCTTAGGCAGGCCCCTGACCATTTAAACACATCTCGGCTACCCGCACCTCCACCTGCAGTCCGCTGCAGCCCCCTCCTTATTATAAAGCGGCCAGTCCCCAGCTCCTTCCGCCGGCTCACAGCCTTTCGCTGCCCACCCAGCGGCTTCATCTCTCGCCGCCCTGCGGCTTCACCCCTCGTGGCTCCTGCCACTCAACCGCCGAGGTGTGGGGGTACCTCCTTGGTCTTCATAATTGGTCTTAGTTGTTGGGTGGATGTCTGAATTTTATGGTGCTGTGATTCTTTCTGGGGTTTGAAGTTTACTCACTTCTGCCGCTGCTAGTCCCTCTCGCCACTCTGCGGTTTTTCTCCCCCTCCTCTTGCGGCTCCCTCCTGAAACCCTGGCCAGGTCTTCAAACTCTCTCTCGGCTTTTTGCCCGGTTAAACAGTGATTTCGAGTGACGACCTAATCATTGTTTTTAACCTCTCGTTGCCTGGTACCGTGGATTCTGGGACGCCAAATCCACTACCCAGGTGGGTCTCAGCTTACCATGGGATTCAAAACATCCAACCCAGCAAACTCGCCCCTGAGATGTTTATTAAACCATCTCAAACCCCTTTACCTATTCCCTGAATCAGAGCTAAATTGCCCTTTAGATAGTAAATCAGAATGGTCTATTTATGACACCCTAAATTCTAGCTTTATACTAAGTAAAATTGTATGCCTAATTATGCTAGTTATAATTAAGTACATATTTGGGCAACCTGGTGAATGGAAAGGAACTTTTCCCCTTCTTGTTTTTCCTTTCTTTCTTGCTAAACCTCTCTTGGCTTCTCACCCACCTTTTAACCTTTCTTTCCCTTCCGAGTTCACCTCATTCTGTTTCTCCTTCCACTCCTCCATTCAGCCCTCCAAGTTCCCCAACCATGCGGTCTCGTACACACATTCTAACTCCTTTACTGGAGGAGGCTGACATGGAGGGAGTAAAACCTGAACACATTTTCTTGGCTAATTCCTTATTTTCAAATCTTTTCTTTCTTATCTTAGCTCTCCCTACAGATTCAAGAAATTAAAAGGTCCTAAGCATCAAGTTTCTGCTAGAACATATTAGCCCCTTTCAGATTCAGATCTCAGTCAAGGGTTACATTGAAATGTAAATGTAGAAAGGCTCAGTAGGAGACCAGTTTCAAGCCCAAGGAAAAAAAGTGTCCATTTTAAATTTCTCCTGGGCTACAACTCAGAATTCTTTTCTCCCTTTCACCTTTACTTTCCTTCTCATTTTCTCATGCTTTAATTAATAACCATTATCATTTTTCTTCCAGGACTTTATTTTTCTTAAATGCTGTATTTTTGAGCTCACAATTTTGATCCTACAGACCTAGGTTAATGATTTTTGATCAGTTCTTTTTATCCAACTCGAGTTATTTTTGAACATCTGCTACATTGCAATGGAGATAAATATTACAAGGCCTTTACTTTGGTTTTAAATATAAGCACGCATAAAAATTAAATTTTTAAAAATGGATCCAAATATTTTTAATTCACATAATTTAATGAGGTTCAATTTAAATCGGGTATACTAAAAAAAGTAAAATGTCCTTAAAATTAACTCACAAGTCTCTAAGTGGTCAAACTAATAAAATATTAATGTTTATACAATGTCTAACATCAATTTTTCTAGGAATTTTCTTCAACAGAAAAGAGACAGCAAATACTATTGGTACACTTGTCTAATATCTTGGTTTTTCTACAATAAGATGAGAGAATTGGAGTGAACATGTATGGGATTACTCAAATGTGTTTGTTAGAGACATCTAATTAATTTATAAGGTTATTCCATGAAGTAACATACTTAAAAACATTATTCTTTGTATATTAAATGTGTTCATATTTTCCAGGTATGCAAGCCTTTAAAGCAGAAAATTTATCAAGCTGCTGTTCTCCAAATTAAACTTGTCTGTAATTGTAACCCTATCATTTAATATTCTGTTATAGGACCTGTCATCAATAGGGTATAAGTAAAATGACATTTAAGAAAGAGTGTAATATGCAGTAGCAAAAATGGGACTCAGCCAAAATTCAAGATAGCTATTGCACAAACTGAATGTTTTACTGTTGGTAATTCTATTTTGTATTTTCCTTGTAAACTCTAATTGTTGCCTGATCAATATTTTGCAGAAGTACTGCTTCAAGAGTGAACACCGTAAATTAACTTGGAATAGTAAGACATCACCTATAGAACAGATAATGTAAGCCCCAATTAGATAAAAGGGGGTAAATAACTGTAAAGTTATAGACATTAAAGCTAAAGCCCAGTGTCCATTTTACTCTTACTTTATGACTGGTGAGACTGACTTGCTTGATGGTTAAGATCAAACTTAATGATAGAAATTAAATACAGAGGCCAAGAAAAACTCCATATTTGGGTCTTGCCCTCAAAGTCAGCCTGAACCCAGGAAACAAGAGGACTTCTCCAAAAAGCTTTGCAACTCTGGGTCACACAACCTCCTGAGCAAGGAGATTGATGAGACTGCTAGAGAAAAAGCGACTCAGTGCATCTGCTGCAGAGGAGGGTCACAGAAAAAGGGAGACATCCCTGGTGCTTTCAAGGAAAGTCACCTCATCGAAAAGACCCTGCCTAATCAATTGCACTAATGGAGCTAAGAAACTGCTCTTAAGTTCTCTATGAGTTACCCCTGTGGAAACTTAGCTGACTCTTTAACAGACAGGAACAGGTCACTTTGACCAGTTTGATCTTAAACACCTACCAAATCAGTTAAAACCAAAGTATAGCCATTCTTGGGCATTTAAAAATAATAGTAACTATCAAGAGAAACTGCTAGAGTCAGAATTTCTGTTTTTAGTCAGTTTAAGGCCTACAGACACAAATAGGCTTAATCTATGTTTGCTAGTACTAAATGTTGTGTTCACATTCCTGATGACCTAGACAATGTTGAAGCTCCCAAATGAAGGCCTGTCCTCTCTAGCCTTTGCTAGGCCTTGTTATGGGAACAACTTCTCAGTTCTTCCACCCCCTGTCTTTTACTTCCATGTCAATTAATCAACTTGTATTGCAGAAATATCAGGATCTCACAAAAATTGGAGCCTGGCTGCAGGTGTGCCGCCAGGATTGGAGCCTGACTGCAAATGTGCCTCCAGAGAAACTATCAAGTCTCCAGTTCTTCCTGTCACAATGATACCAGCTCTACATCCATACCCCAGCAGGAAGTAATTACAGAAGACTGACCTTCATCCATGTACCCCCCCCAAAAGTTTTTTTTTTTTTTAAAAAGGAAATGGGGGAATGTTAGGAATTTCCGGCTTACGTCGCCGTAACCTTCCTGCCTCCCACATTACGTTCCAATATGTCATTGGTCCATTAGTCAGTCTGTAATAATTCTCCTCCGTGATTGGTTCCTCCCAGCCCGTGAAATTCCAATACAAAGAACCGTGCGCCATCTTCTGCCCTCTCTTTCCCTTTCCCCTTTCCCCCGAGTGGACACGTTTTGTCCTCTTGAATAAAAGTTCCTCGTGTGAGACCTGTATCTGCGGAGCGTCTTTTCTGGGAGTTATCGACGAACCAAAACTGCCCCCTTTACATCTAAATAACAATTGGTGTTTTTATAGGTTAGTAAATAAAAGGGTTTAAAATTGCTTTGTGTCATCACTAAACTAAAAACGAGTTTACTAAGAGTTATGTCCTAGCAGGTACAATTCTATATACGAAGGGATCCAAAAGTTTCAACTGTTTCAATTAGAGTACTATAAATAACAAATGTTTAGTCTTATTAAAATGGAGTAATTTATCTAAATTCAGAAATTTCTTAAGAATTGTTTCAGAATGTGAACAAAAAGGGGTCAACAGACAGGAAAGAGTAAATGAAAACTTCTAGACATGGAAATATATTTAGTGAAGAACACAATCTTTCTGGGTAAGAAAGGATTTATGTGAAATACATGAGGGTCTAAGTAAGTGCTAAGAAAGTCTGTGTAAATAAAGGGCAAATTTCAACAAGTTTATGTGTAACTAAGCTGGATGTATGTATGTGAGACAGTTAAAGCTATTTAAGGTTTTTCCAAAGGTGAAATACTAATCTTTTGATATAAAACAAAGTTTAATCTATATGGTAAAATGACAAGGATTTCTTAGAAACACTAATTTACTCTTAACTTTGGGTCTATTAAGTTTTATTCCTTAGAACAATTAGTCTTAAAAATTGGGGTTTATACCATTATGGTTAAACAACTGTTAGAGTATTGTACTACGTTACAGACTCTAAATTAAAAAAAAAAAAAAAAACTAAATTGGGTAATATAAAAGTGTCAAGGTTATTGTGAAATGGTCACTCTTTGTATATTAAATGTTTTCATATTTTCCAGGTATACAAGTTTTTAAAGCAGGGAAATTATCAAGCTGCTATTCTCCAAATTAAACTTGTCTGTAATGGTAATTTTAAACTTATAAAGAGTTAATTTTATGGGGATTTATTTCTATCATTTAATGTTCTATTTTTGGACCTGTTATCAATAGGGTATATGTAAAATTTGTTACTTTTTACACTGAGATAAAGAGTTTTTTAAACATAAATGTATTTCTAAAATTTAGAACCTGATTTGTTTAAAGGTTACTATTGTGAAACACAAAAGCATCTTGCCACTTTGCTACACAAAATAAATGCTAAAAGCTCTCTCAGGCAGTCACAGAGCAAACTGGTGGGTGAGCCAGGCCACCTACATCACAGAGGAAGGCAGCAGGCAGCTATCCTGCCCAGCCAGCAGGCCAAGGACAGTCATCATCACTGAGTGACCCCTCCTGACCCCTGCACCTAGCTCAGTGCCATCACTGGTTGGTCGCATTCATGGAGCAAGCTGGCAGGCAAGTCAGGCCACTTGCATTGCCGAGGTAGCAGGTGGGCACCCAACCCACCTCCCTTGTGGAGCTGGGCAGCAGGTAGCCAATCTGCCCAACCACCAGGCCAAAGACCAATGCCTTCACTGAACGACCCCGCCTGACACAATGCTGAGATTCGTTGTCATCATGGAGTTAGCCAGAGGCTTCTTTATGGACTGGTGCAGGTATTTTTAATTACTCCTGAGGGTGTGGCAATCATCATTGGAAGGGCAAGTCCCTTCCTGAGATACCTACAGGAGGCTAGAGGACTTTTGACAAGACCCAGGAGCCAAAAAGAGGAGGTATTGAGAGACATGGGACCAACTCAGGGCCACTGGGGAATATACCCCACCTGAAGACCACCACCCCTGGAAGGCCAGCTTCTTAGTGGAGCACCACATTATCAAGTTCCTCCAAGACTTCAGACTACTGAAGGCTAAGAGGTGAGTTATTGGAAATCTACAGAGAAAATATTAGTCAATAGAGGAAATTGCAATATCACAGAGTTTCACTATTAGAGGGGTGGATACCTGAACAATATGAGAAAACAAGGGAAGAAAATGTGCCAAACAAACCTAGATGGTAGAGCAATAAATTCCAATGACAGACAGCATGGCAGAATAAATGCTAGAAAGGGAGTTCAGAATGTACATAATTAAAATGATCAGGGAAGCAAATGAGGATATGAAAGAGCAAATGCAGGCATGGAATGATGAGATGAAAGGGCAAATGCGAGCATTAAATGATCACACCAATTGACAGTTAAAAGAGCAAACACAGGAAGCAAACTATCATTTCAATAAAAAGTTAGAGATAATGAAAAAGAAGCCAAACAGAAATCTTTCAAATGAAGAAAATAATAAACCAAATTAAAAACTCCATAGAAAGCATAACCAATAGGATAGAACACCTGGAAGACAGAACCTCAGATATTGAAGACAAAATATTTAATCTTAAAACAAAGTTGACCAAACACAAAAGATGGTAAGAAATCATGAACAGAATCTACAAGAACTATGGATATCATGAAAAGACCAAATGTAAGAATTATCGGGATTGAGGAAGGCTTAGAGAAACAAACCAAAGGAATGAACAATATATTCAATGAAATAATATCAGAAAAGTTCCCAAATGTGAAGAATGAAATGAAAAATCAAGTACAAGAGGCTTATAGGACTCCAAATACACAAAATTACAATAGACCCACACCAAGGCACATTATTATGAAAATACCTAACATACAAAATAAAGACAGAATTTTAAAGACTGTGAGAGAAAAGAATCAAATTACATTCAGGGGGAAAACAATACAGATATCAGCAGATTTTTCAATCCAGATCCTAAAAGCTAGAAGGGCCTAGAACAACATTTTTCAAGTCCTGAAAGACAATGGATGCCAACCAAGAATCTCATACCCATTAAAACTTACCTTCAGATTTGATGATAAAATAAAATCCTTCCATGATAAACAAAAGCTAAAAGAATTTACAAAAAGAAAGTCAGCATTACAGAACATTCTCAGCAATATATTTCATGAGGGAGAGATGAAAAACAACGATGTAAATAAGCAAAAGGAACAACCAAATAAAGGAGAAATCAAGTCATGTTAAAAAAAATGAGCCAATGACCAGGAATACAAATCATAACCCTGAATGTTAATGGCCTGAACTCATCAATCAAAAGACACAGACTGGCAGATTGGATTAAAAAGAAAGATCCAACAATTTGCTGCCTGCCATAGACTCATCTCATAGAAAGAGATAGCCACAGACTAAAGGTGAAAGGATGGGGAAAAACATACCATGCCCATCGACACAACAAAAAGGCTGGAATATCCATCCTCATATCAGATAATGTGGACTTCAAGGCAAAGTTAGTCAGAAAGGATAAAGAAGGACATTTCATACTGCTTAAGGGAAGCATCAATCAGCAACACATAACAATCATAAATATCTATGCCCCAAACAGTGGCTCATCCATATACGTCAAAAAAATCCTTCTCAATTCCAGAAATCAAATAGACCACAACACAATAATACTAGGTGATTTTAGCACACCTCTCTCATCACTGGACAGATCCTCCAAACAAAAATTGAACAGAGAAACCATAGATCTCAAAAACACAATCAATAATTTAGACTAACAGACATTTATAGAATATGCCATCCAACAAAGAGTGAATACACTTTCTTCTCAGCAGCAAATGGAACCTTGTCTAAAATAGACCATATATTATGCCACAAAGCTACAGTTAGCAAATGCAAGAAGATAGAGATACTACCTTGTATTTTATCAGATCATAATGGATTGAAATTAGAAATAAATGACAGAGGGAGATCCAAGATGGTGGACTAGAGGGAGGCTGCATTCCTTTTTGCTGTGTTATTCCGGTTTCAAGCACGGGATATCTGTTTCTTGATGAGGCAGTTTTTGCTGCTTATCAATCCCCTACTGTTTACCTCAATTGTCTACTCTGATCACCTGCAGTCTGCCAGCATATCAATGCTTTTTTTGAGTGCAGGTTGTTCACTGTCAGGCACCTATTATCTGCCACTTGCTTGTCTCTTGCCTGTCCATTTCCTGCCTTTCACCTACCCATCACCCACCACCCGAGGCTCGCCTCCCGATTCTCTGACAGCTGGCAGGAGACTGAGCACAGACAGCCAGTGGAGCACCAGCTGCCTGCTGTTGCCTGGAAGTTCTCTGCCACAGCAACTACAGGTTTGGTTTCACATGGCTGCTGCCATTTTGAGACAACAGCCCAACCCCATAGGACCTCTGGCTGGACTGACTATGCCCTGTTTCCAGGATCCCTCAGCCCGACCAATCACTCCCTGCCTCAGGGGCCCTCACATTGACTGATTGTTCCCTGCTGCCAGGACCCCCAGACCGACTGACTGCATCTTATCACTGGGACCCTGGACCCACTGATTGCACCCAACCTCCAGACCCCTGCCTGACCAACCACACCCCACCTCCAGGACCTCCAGTCGACCATGTGCACAACCCAAGCTGCAGCTCCCAATTTGCCAACACATTTGGAAGCCAGAGCGACCATCATGGATTATCCTGGAAGCCATAACTCCAATCTTTAGGTGGGGCAAATCCCATCCTAAGACGCTTGCTGGAGACTTGAAGCTCATTGTCAGGTACCTCTCATGCATCAGACTACTGAAGACTGAGAGGTTTGATTATGATATGACTGTTATACTGTAGATTTTCTTTCTTCTCCTTAAAGAACAATTTTAACTTTTTATTTCTTTACTTTTTTTAGCTCTCGTTTCCTTTTGTTTACCTGTTCCATCAGAGTCTCTTTCTCCCTTTTCGCATGCTAACATTCAATTTCTTTTGATTACACTCTCACACTTTCTATTATCTAGAACTTCTGTATATTCTTTTCATATCCCATTAACAGCTACATCCTATGTCCCTCTGCATCCTCTTTGTCCTCCATTAGAAACTGCAGACCTTATTGCAAATCTGCTTGTTATACTGAAGATAATATTTGAAGTCTTTCGGTTTATTATGACAATACTGTTATTGTCTTCATAGGGGCTATTTGGTCTAGGATTGCATAGTGTATGAATTGGGCACTGCTAATATTGATCTCCCCTTAAAGAAAGGGTTTTGGAAACCTATAGGGCCACTATAAGCCTATAGGGGGAAATCTGCAATAAACCAAAAAATGAGGGAAGTAAATGATCCAAACAAATCCAGATTCTATATTGTTAGAATCCAATGACAGTATGGTAGAAGAAAGGTCAGAAAAGAACTTCAGATTATACATGTTTACAATGATTCCTGAAGCAAAGAATGAGAAGAGAGAGCAAATGCAGACAATGAATGAAAATACCAATAAACAGTTGAAAGAGCAATTGCAGGAAGCAAAGATCATTTCCACAAAGAGATAGAGATTCTCAAAAACAAAACAAAACAAAACAAAAACAAAAACAAAAACAAAAATCCTTGAAATGACAGAAACAATAAACCAAATAAAAAATAAATGGAAAGCATCACCAAAAGACTAGACCACTTAGAAGACAGAATCTCAGACAATGAAGACAAAATATTTAATCTTGAAAATGAAGTTACCCACATGAGAAAATGATAAGTAATCATGAACAGAATCTCCAAGAACTATGAGACATCATGAAAAGATGAAATTTAAGATTTATTGAGATTGATGAAGGCACAGAGATACAAACCAAAGGAATGAACAACCTATTCAATAAAATAATATCAGAAAATTTCCCAAACCTGAAGAAAAAAATGGAAAATTGAATACAAGATGCTTACACAACACCAAATGAACAAAATCACAATAGATCCACAGTAAGGAATATTATAATGAAAATGCCTAACATTCAAATAAAGATAAGATTTTGAAGGCCGTGAGAGAAAAGCATCAGATTACATATAGGGGGAAACCAATACAGATAACCACAGACTTCTCAATCCAGACTCTAAAACCTAGAAGGATCTCGAACAACATATTTCAAACACTGAAAAAACATGGTTGCCATCCAAGAATCCTATACCCAGCAAAACTAACCTTCAGATTTGAAGATGAAATAAAATCCTTCCGTGATGAACAAAAGTTAAAAGAATTTACAAATAGAAAGCCAGCACTACAGAATGTTCTCAAAAAAATCTTCCATGAGGAGGAAATGAAAAACAAAATGTAGGTCAGCAAAGGGAGGACCTATCTTAGAGAAAAACCACTCAAAGGAGAAACCAAGCCAAGTTAAAAACCAGAAATAAACCTAAATGACTGGGAATACAATTCAAATGTCAATAATAACTCTGAACATTAATGGCCTAAATTCATCAATCAAAAGACACAGATTGGCAGAATGGATTAAAAAGAAAGACCCATCAATATGTTGCCTGCAAGAGACTCATCTCATACACAATGACTTCAACAGACTAAAGGTGAAAGGATGGGAAAAAACTTACCACGCACATGGACTCAGTAAAAAGTGGACATTTCCACCTTTATATCAGATAAAGTGGACTTCAAGCCAAAGTTAGTCAGAAGAGATATAGAAGGACATTTTATACTGCTTAAGGGAACCGTAAATCAGGAAGACATAACGATAGGAAATATTTATTCCCCAAACAATCGTACATCCCTGTATATCAAACAAATCCTTCTCAATTTCAGGAATCAAATAGACCACAATACAATAATTCTGGGGTACTTTAATGCACTGCTGTCACCACTAGATAGATCTTCCCAACAAAAACCAAAGAAAGAAACCGTAGAATAAGATAACACAATCAATAACCTAGACTTAATAGACATATATAGAATATTCCATCCATCAAAGAGCGGAATCACTTTCTTCTCAGCAGCACATAGAACCTTCTCGAAAATAGACCTTATGTTAAGCCACAAAGCAGCCCTTAGGAAATGCAAAAAAATAGAGATAATGCCTTGTGTTCTATCAGATCATAATGGACTGAGAATAGAAATGAATGACAAAATAAAAACAGAAATTACTCCAACACCTGGAGACTAAATAATATGCTATTGAATGAAACATGGATCACAGAAAACATCAGGAAGGAGATAAAAAAAATTCTTAGAAGTCAATGAGAAGGATGACAAAACAAATCAAAAGCTCTGGGACACTATGACAGCGGTACTAAGAGAAAAATTCATTGCATGGAGCGCATTACAGAAAAGAATAAAAAGTCAACAACTAAATGTCCTAATGTTAAAGATCACAGCCCTAGAAAAAGAAGAACAGAAGAATAGCAAAAGTGGTAGAGAACAGGAAATAATTAAAATCAGAGTTGAAATCAATAAAATTGAAACAAAAGAAACAATTCAAAAAATTGACAAAACAAAAAGTTGGTTATTTGAAAAAGTAAACAAAAGATACAACCCCTTAGCCACACTAAAAAAGAGAAGGAGAGAGAAAACTCAAATCATTAAAATTCGTGGTGAAAAAGTAAATATCATGACAGACATCACTGAGATACATAACAAAATAAGTTACATTGAAAATCTGTATTTCAACAAAATAGAAACTACTGAAGACTTTGACAATTTTATAGATATATGCTCCTCCGAAACTGAACCAGGAGGACTTACACAATTTAAACAGATCAATAACAAGCAATGAAATAGAAGAAGTCATTAAAAACCTACCAACCAAGAAAAGATGGATGCTCAGTCAAGTTCTGCAAGACCTTCAAAGAAGAACTCATTCCAATACTTCTCAAAGAATTCCAGAAAATAGAAAAGGAGGGTACCCTACCAAACTCATTCTATGAAGCCAATATCACCCTCATACCCAAACCAGGAAAAGACACATCAGGGAAAGAATCATTTAGAGCAATATCCTTGATGAATATAGATGTAAAGATCCTTAACAAATATTGGCAAACCATATCCAAAAACATATTAAGAAAATTGTGCACCATGATCAAGTGGGGTTCATCTCTGGAATGCAAGGATGATTTAACATCCATAAATCAATAAATGTAATCCTTCATGTCAATAAACTGAAGGATAAGAATCATATGGTTATTTCAATTGATGCAGAAAAAGTGTTCGACAAAATACAACACCCCTTTATGCTCAAAACACTAGAAAAAATAGGGATAGTAGGAACATACCTGAACATTGTAAAGGCTATTTATGCTAAGCCCATGGCCACCATCATTCTTAATGGAGAAAAACTGAAACCATTCCCTTTAAAAATGGGAACAAGACAGGGATGTCCTCTTTCACCACTTCTATTCAACATTGTCCTCAAAACTCTAGCCAGAGCCATTAGACAGACTAAAGAAATTAAAGGGATATGAATAGGAAAAGAGGAACTTAAGCTGTCACTATTTGCTGATGACATGATTCTATATTTAGAGGCTCCAAGAACTCCTCCAGAAAACTTCTAGACTTCATCAATGAATTCAGCAAAATAGCAGGCTATAAAATCAAAACGCATAAATCCAAAGCATTTTATATGCAAGTGATGAAACATCTGAAAGGGAAATGAGGAAAACAACTCCATTTTCAATACCCTCAAAAAATAAAATAAAATACTTGGGAATTAATATAACCAAAGAGGTAAAAGATCTCCATGATAAAAAACTACAAAATACTGAAGAAAGATATTGAGGAAGACCTTAGAAGATGGAAAAATCTCCCATGTTCTTGGATGGGCAGAATTAATATTGTCAAAATGGCCATACTACCAAAAGTGCTATACACATTCAATGCAATTCCAATTAAAATCCCTATGATGTACAGTACAGAAATAGAGCAAGCAATCTTGAAATTCGTCTGGAAGAATAAGAAACCCAGAATAGCCAAAGCAATCCTTACAGGAAGAATGAAACAGAGGATATCGCAATACCAGCATTTCAACTACACTACAAAGCAGTAGTAACAAAAACAGCATGGTATTGGTACCAACATAGGTTGATCAATGGTACAGAATAGAGGACACAGACACAAAGCCAAATAAATTTTCTCATACTAGACAAAGGTGCCAAAAATATGCAATGGAGAAAAGAGAGCCTCTTCAACAAATGGTGCTGGAAAAACTGGAAATCCATATGCAACGCAATGTAACTAAACCCCTATCTCTCATTCTGCACAACAATCAACTCACAGTGGATCAAGAACCTTGAAGTAAGATCAGAGACCCTGCATCTTATAGAAGAAAAAGTAGGTCCAAATCTTCAACTTGGCTTAGGATCAGACTTCCTTAACAGGACTCCCATAGCACAAGAAATAAAAGCAAGAAACTGGGACAGATTCAAACTAAATAGCTTTCTCTCAGCAAAGGAAACTATCAGCAATGCGAAGAGAGAACCTACAGAGTGGGAGAAAATCTTTTTCACTCATACTTCAGATAGAGTACTAATTTCCAGAATATATAAAGAACTCAACAAACTCTCCACCAAGAATACAAATAACCCAATCAACAAATGGGCTAAGGATATGAACAGACACTTCACAGAAGAAGATCTACAAACAATCAACAAACATATGAAAAAATGTTCAACATCTTTAGTAATAGGAGAAATGCAAATCAAAACTACCCTACGATTCCATCTCACTCGAATTAGAATGGTGATTATCAAGAATACAAGCAACAATAGGTGTTGGAGAGGATGTGGGGAATTTGGTACACTCATACATTGCTAGTGGGGCTGCAAATTAGTACAGCCACTCTGGAAAGCAGTGTGGAGATTCCTCAGAAAACTTGGAATGGACCCACCATTTGACCCAGCTATCCTACTCCTCAGTCTATACCCAAAGGACTTAAAATCAGCATACTACAGAGATACAGCCACAAGAATGTTCATAGCTTCTCAATTCACAATAGCCAGATTGTGGTACCAAACTTGATGTCCCTCAATTGATGAATGGATAAAGAAACTGATATATATATATATATATATATATATATATATATATATATATATATTTATTTCATGGAATATTACTCAGTCATAAAGAATAATAAAATTATGGCATTTTCAGGCAAAAGGATGCAGTTGGAGAATATCATGCTAAGTGATATAAGTGAATCTCAAAAAACCAAAGGACGATTGATCTCACTGATAAGCAGATGATGACACATATAGGGGGTGGGAATTAGGCAAGAATGGAGATAGGAGGGACTCTATAGAGGGATAAGAGGGGAGTTGTGGGGGGAGAAAAAAATAACAGAATGAATAAAAACTATTACACTAGGTAAATGTATGATTACACAAATGGTATGCCTCTACTTCATGTACAAACAGAGAAACAAGATGTATCCCATTTGTTTACAATATAAATAAATCTATAAAACCTCTCTCAGCCTTTCTTTAATTCATGTTTTAGATATGATTTTAAATTATTTTAACTAGTGTTCATATAGACTCAGGAATCAATATATGTAAACTTTTTAAAATGACATTTAGGAAAGAAGCAAAGATCAACATCAGAATTTGAACACTTAAGATTTGTAAAGAGTCACACCTTTCCTGAGATAAGGCTCTGCCTCTCACCTCACTGCATGTAGAATAGCTCCAAAATAAGTCAGACTTCAGCTTATTTAAAATTCTAGTCAAAAGTTTGGTTCTTGTTGTAAAAGTACTGTGATCTCAAATAGGGAATATAATGTGGTGCTCTGTCAAAATTCAAGATAGCTATTATACAAGCTGAATATATTTATACTCTTGCTAATTGCATTTTGTAAAACTGTTACCTGTTACTGTTTTACAGAAGTAGCTGCTTCAAGAACACACAACTTAGTTTAACTTGCGATAATATGTCATCACCTATAGAACAGATAGTGGTAACTTCCAATACTAATACAGCCTCCAGTTAAACAAAAGGGTAAATAACTGTAAAGTTATAGTCATTGAAGTTAAAGCCCAGTACTCTTACTTTATGACTGGTGAGATTGGCTTGCTGGATGGTTAAGATTAAACTTAAGATCAAACTTAAGATCAGAAGTAATGGCTGCTGGCATGTTTGCAAATGAGATGCTCTGTGGTCCTTGGTGGAGCTTGCCTGCAAACAGGATGTTCTGCCAAGAGGTACTCCTTTCAGGCACACTGGCTGCAGGCACATCCTCTTCCCTTATAAGGAGTGAGCACGAGCTCAGCACAAGAGATACATGCTAACACCCATACGATAGAAAACACTCTCCTTGTCACTGATTGGCTATTTAAGAATATAAAAGCTGATTGTTTCTGCATTAAACTTGAGTCTTTGTCACCAGAACCTGGCTCCCTGTGTGGTGTGTTTGCTGTCGCACTCAACTTCCTGAGTCATGCATGGCCAGCTGTTCTGTGTCCTGCGTCCATAAACTCAACAGTAAAGGATTAAAAATACATACTATTTCAGACACTTGACTTAGAGCACAAATAAGCCTTGTATAGAAAATATTTCATCTGTACATTAACATCAAATTTTCTGTACAAAGTTTATGCTTCGGTCTCTGAACTGGAGAAGTACATTTGCTTAATTCATGAAGATGGAAACTGGAACATTTTTGGATGTCCATTTAGGTCAAATTCTTCTAAGTAAGGAAAACCTTAAATGGAATGATTCTGAATTTATCTTAACTGTGATTTTTATTACCACCCTTCTAAATTATTATTCTTATTCTTATTATTTTGGTACTGGGGATTGAACTCAGGGCCTCATGCATATGAATTAAGCACTCTACCAACTGTGCTATATTCCCAGTCCTATTACCACCCTTATTCCAGATTACTGAGGAGAAAACAATTACAATATGTCCACACTAATATATGATAACTGAACTCGACTAACTTAGGATTATTCTGGTCCTGATTATAGCAGGTATATAAGATGGATACTTACACTGGGGGTTCAAAGAGAGTCCCAAAATAGAAACAAAGGTATTTCTATCCCTATAGATGAATTGTTAAAAGATTATGGAGATTGGTTGAGGCAGTAAAACAGAGAGTAATTATTAAAAGAACTGAACTAAATCTCCCAAGTCTCATGTATTAGGAACTGCATAATTAATACATGAATGCCAGCATTTCTACAGAGGTCATTATAGGTCAGAAACACTTCTGTATTTGATACTTCAACTTCTTTCAGGCATAATAACTCTAGAATATAGATAATATGACAATATATTTATTTTATAGGTGATATATTATATTTCATATTTTATATTGTACATTAATATTGCATTATAATATATTATATTTATTATATTTAATATAATTTATAATGTAATATATTTATATATTAATATCATATTTTATACATTATATTACATATTTTTTGATTGACTATATTTTATAAGTAATATTTTATAGTTGATCATATTTAGCAAAATGTCACACTTGAACTCAATGAAAGATCATATATACAAATTCACACAGAGTACCTTAGAGTGCATACTTCTCAATGTTGGTCAGTTAATGAATTAAAAATATTAGGTCTGGTAATAAACCTGAAAAAAGACAGCACTGAAATTATATTCCTATGTGTATACTTACTCCATTGAGACTCATTTTTGAGAGGGTTGGAATTCTCTATTATTATGCAACCCTCCCACTTGAATTCACAAAAAAAATCATAGAGTTTTCAATATGTACCTGGTGCTTAGTGAAGATGAGAAAGAGGAAAAACCTCAAGATGATATTAAAATTGTGAACTCTTCTCAATAATGTATGGTAATTCTGAATGTAGAGGGAAGATGGTATATAGTGGGGGCCCAACAATTGTTACATTATCCAAACACAATTGGGTAATAATAGGGAAATTGCACCTGGATGTTGTCAGAGAAACTTGAGAAATGAAATGGAAATGGTGTACTGGGGTGAATCCACACATTTTTCTGATAACAGTACAGGCTGCAATCCATGCAGGTGATATTATTTGAAATAAAGGTTTTTTTTCTTTCATTTTCTTCTAAGATGCAACCTAAAATTACTGGCCAAAATGATAAAAAAGACCAAACAATATGATTTCATTAACAAAAGAAACACATTTTTCTCTGGCAGTGACCTTGGGATCTCAACCAACACCATCTTCCTTCTCTTCTACATGTTCAAATTCCTTCTGCAGCACAAGCTCAAGCCCCCTGAACTGACATTTGGTCTCTTGGCCCTAATGCACCTAGGGATGCTGATACTATGGTGTTCATAGCTACAGATATTTTTATGTCTCAGAATTTTGGGGAACCTGCAACGAGGTTTATGCACGAGGCATCTATACTATACCCTGAGCAAAGAAAGGGCACGACTTTTTACTGTAATCTGAAAGTTTGTCCTCACAAAACTTTTACTTTGAAATCCTTACCCACTATTGTGATAAAAGGAGGTGTGACCTGGAGGTTATTATGTTATGAGGGTGGAGTTACAGAAGTGGAATTTTTTGTCCCTTAAAAAAAGGACTTCTAATTTTAAGATGTGACAACACAGTGAGACAGTGCACTCTTATAAACTGATCAATGAGCTATAATAAATTATAGGGTACTGGTGGTTTATAAGCCACTCACACTTAAATTTCACAGTGTGAAGATCAAGGTACTAGGAGATTCAATATCTGGTGAGGACACAGGATATACACTTCGTTTCACAACTCTACAAATTCTTCTCAACCATAAAAAATAATTTATGGGCTGCTTATTGATCCCCTGCTGGTTACCCTATTTGTCTGCTGTGATCACCTGCAGTCTGCCAGCATATCAATGCCTTTTTTGAGTGCAGATTGCTCACTGTCAGGTACCTATCATCCGACTATCGACTGACCATGGCCTGCCTTACACCTATCCATCACCCGACACACAAGATTCACTTCCCAATCACTGAAACCAGTCAGCAAACTGATCGCCAACCACCAGTGGAGCACCAGTTGCCTGCTGTTGCCTGGAATTTCACTGTTACAGTACCTGCAGGTTTGATTACACGTGGCTTCCACCATTTTGAGACAAAAGCCAGGCCCTGTAGGACCCCTGGCCAGACTGAGCCCTGTCTCCAGGATCCCTCAGCCCAACCTATCACTCCCTTCCTCTGGGGCTCTCACATTGACTGAGTGCTCCCTGCCACCAGGACCCCCAGACCAACTGACTGTGCCCTATAACCAGGACTTGAGACACACTGATTGCACCCTGCCTCCAGGATCCCACAACCACACCAAGCACACCCGACCTCCAGGATCCCTGCCTGACCAACCACATCCTGCCTCCAGGACCTCCTGCTGACCACGTCCACAACCTGAGTTGCAGCTCCCCATTTGCAACATATTTTGAAGCCAGAGTGGCCATCTTGGATAATCCTGGAAGCCATAGCTCTGATCTTTAGGTGGGGCAAATCCCATCTTGAGATGCCTGCTGGAGACTTGAAGCTCATTGTCAGGTACCTCTCATGCATCAGGCAACTAAAGACTGAGAGGTTTCATTACTATTTGACTGTTACACTGTAGATTTTCTTTCTTCTCCTTATTGAACAATTTTAAGTTTTTATTTCATTACTTTTCTTGCTCTCTTTTCATTTTGTTTACCCGTTGCTTCAGAGTCTCTTTCTCCCTTTTTTTGCATGCTAACATCCAATTTCTGTTGATTACACTCTCACCCTTTCTAATCTAGAACTTCTGTATGTTCTTTTCATATCCCATTAACAGCCACATTCTACATCCCTCTGCATCCTCTTTGTCCTCCATTTGAAACTGCAGACTTAATTGCAAAAATCCTTTTGTTTTACTAAAGATAATATTTGAAATATTTCAGTTTATTATGACAATACTGTTATTGTCTTCATAGGGGCTATTTGGTCTAGGATTACATAGTGTCTGAATTGGGCACTGCTAATATTCATCTCCCCTTAAAGAAAGGGTTTTGGAAACCTATAGGACCACAATAAGCCTATAGGGGGAAATCTGCAATACCCCAGATCTGCACTGCTAGAGAGGAAGATACATGAACAACATGAAAAAACAAGGGAAGAAAATGATCCAAACAAAACTAGATTCTATATTAATAGAATCCAATGACAGTATGTTAGAAGAAATGTCAGAAAAGGACTTCAGATTATTCATGATTAAGATATGACTCATGAAGCAAAGGATGAGAGAAGAGAGCAAATGCAGGCAATGAATGATAATACCAATAAGCTAAAAGAGTAACTGCAGGAAGCAAAAGATCATTTCAATAAAGAGATAGAGATTCTCAAAAAGCACCAAATAGAAATCCTTGAAATGAGGGAAACAATAAAACAAATAAAAAACTCAATGGAAAGCATCACCAAAAGACTAGACCACATGGAAGACAGAATCTCAGACAATGAAGACAAAATATGTAATCATGAAAATAAGTTGCCCAAACAGAGAAGATGGTAAGAAATCATGAACAGAATCTCCAAGAACTTTGGGACATCATGAAAAGACCAAATTTAAGAATTATTGGGATTGATGAAGGCACAGAGATACAAACCAAAGGAATGAACAACCTATTCAATAAAATATTATCAGAAAATTTCCCATTCCTGAAGAATGAAATGGAAAACCAAATACAAGAGTCGTACAGAACACCAAATGCACAAAATCACAATAGATCCACCCTAAGGAACATTATAATGAAAATGCCTAACATTCAAATAAAGATAGGATTTTGAAGGCTGTGACAGAAAAGCATCAGATTACATATAGGGGAAACCAATACAGATAGCCACAGACTTCTCAACCCAGACTTTAAAAGCTAGAAAGGCCTGAAACAACATATTTTAAGCTCTGAAAGAACATGTTTGCCAAACAAGAATCCTATACTCAGCAAAACTAACCTCAGATTTGAAGATGAAATAAAATCCTTCTGTGATAAACAAAAGATAAAAGAATTTACAAATAGAAAGCCTACACTACAGAATGTTCTCAACAAAATATTCCATGAGGAGGAAATGAAAAACAACAATGTAGGTCACAAAAGGAGGAAATACCTTAGAGAAAAACCACTCAAAGCAGAAACCAAGCCAAATTAAAAACCAAAAATAAGCCCAAATGACTAGGAATACAAATCACATCTCAATAATAACCTTGAAAATTAATGACCTAAATTCATCAATCAAAAGATGTAGACTGGCAGAATGGATTAAAAAGAAAGACCCAACAATATGCTGCCTGCAAGAGACTCGTCTCATGGAAAAAGACATCCACAGACTAAAGGTGAAAGGATGGAAAAAAACATATCATGCACATAGATTCAGTAAAAAAGTGGGGGCTTCCCTCCTTATATCAGATAAAGTGGACTTCAAGCCAAAGTTAGACAGAAGAGATAAAGAAGGACATTTCATACTGCTTAAGTGAACCATAAATCAGGAAGACATAATGATAGGAAATATTTATTCCCCAAACAATGGTGCATCCCTGTACATCAAACAAATCCTTCTCAATTTCAGGAATCAAATAAATGACAATGCAATAATTCTGGGTGACTTTAAGACACCGCTGTCACCACTAGATAGATCTTCCAAACAAAAACCAACCAAACAAACCATAGAACTCAATAACACAATCAATAACCTAGAATTAATAGACATATATAGAATATTCCACCCATCAAAGAGTGGTTTCACTTTCTTCTCAGCAGCACATGGAACCTTCTCGAAAATAGACCATATGTTAAGCCACAAAGCAGCCCTTTGGAAATTCAAAAAAATAGAGATAATGCCTTGTGTTCTATCAGATCATAATGGACTGGGAGTAGAAATCAATGACAAATTAAAAAACAGAAATTACTCCTACACCTTGAGAGTAAATAATGTGCTATTGAATGACAAATGGATCACAGAAAATATTAGGAAGTAGATAAAAAAATTCTTAGAGGTCAATGAGAATGACGATACAACATATCAAAACCTCTGGGACATTATGAAAGTAGTACTAAGAGGAAAATTCATTGCATGGAGTGCATTCCAGAAAAGAATGAAAAGTAAACAACTAAATGACCGAACATTATTGCTCAAAGCCCTAGAAAAAGAAGAACAGAATAACAGCAAAAGTAGTAGAAGAGAGGAAATAATTAAAATCAGAGCTGAAATCAATGAAATTGAAACAAAAGAAACAATTCAAAAAATTGACAAAACAGAAGTTGGTTCTTTGAAAAAGTAAAGAAAAGAGACTAACCCTTAGCTACACTAACAAAAAGAAGGAGAGAGAAAACACAAATTTCTTGATGCTGGATGAAATAGGAAACATCATGACAGGCGCCACTGAAATATATAACATAATCAGAAGCTTCATCAAAAATCTATATTCCAACAAAATAAAAACTACTGAAGACACTGACAAATTTCTAGAGACATATGCTCCTCCGAAACTGAACCAGGAGGACATTCACAGTTTAAACAGATCAATATCAAGCAATGAAATAGAAGAAGCCATTAAAAACCTACCAACCAAGAAAAGAGAAGGACCAGATGGACGCTCAGTGAAGTTCTACAAGACCTTCAAAGAAAAACTCATTCCAATACTTCTCAAAGTATTCCAGAAAATAGAAAAGGAGGGTACCCTACCAAACTCATTCTATGAAGCCAATATCACCCTCATACACAAACCAGGAAAAGACACATCAGGGAAAGAATCATTTAGAGCAATATCCTTAATGAATATAGATGTAAAGATCCTTAACAAATATTGACAAACCATATCCAAAAACATATTAAGAAAATTGTGCACCATGATCAAGTGGGGTTCATCCCTGGAATGCAAGGATGATTTAACATCCATAAAATAATAAACGTTATCTATCATGTCAATAGACTTAAGGATAAGAATCATATGGTTATTTCAATTGATGCAGAAAAAGCGTTTGACAAAATACAACACCCCTTCATGCTCAAAACACTAGAAAAAATTGGGATAGTAGGAACATACCTGAACATTGTAAAGGTTATTTATGCTAAGCCCATGGCCACCATCATTCTTAATGGAGAAAAACTGACACCATTCCCTTTAAAAATGGGAACAAGACAGGGATGTCCTCTTTCACCACTTCTATTCAACATTGTCCTCAAAACTCTAGCCAGAGCCATTAGACAGACTAAAGAAATTAAAGGGATATGAATAGGAAAAGAAGAACTTAAGCTGTCACTGTTTGCTGATGACATGATTCTATATTTAGAGGATCCAAAAACTCCTCCAGAAAACTTCTAGACCTCTTCAATGAATTCAGGAAAATAGCAGGCTATAAAATCAACACACATAAATCTAAAGAATTTTTTATGCAAGCGATGAAACATCTGAAAGGGAAATGAGGAAAACAACTCCATTTGCAATACCCTCAAAAAAATAAAAATAAAATACTTGGGAATTAATCTAACCAAAGAGGTAAAAGATCTCTACAAGGTTTTCAAGATGGTGGACTAGAGGGCGGCTGCATTTCATGTTGCTCCAGGACGCAGGATTCAAAAGACGAGAAAGTGAGAGACTTGGGACCAACTCAAAGCCGCCGGGTGAGTCTCTCCAGTTGGGGAGGCGTCACAGATGGGGCGGTAGCCCCGGAATGCAGGGAACTTTGTGAAGTACAGTTGCCAGGCAAGACGCCCCTCCCCCCTGCTGGAGCGGTAAACACGGACAACCGGGATCATCGTAGAGGAGGCGGCTCAGCACAGCGCCTGGGCTCGGAGAAACCACTAGGGCTCCGGGTGACTGCCTAAGGAGGAGCTGCGTGGTGAGATGATTGGACTCAGAGTGATCGCTTCTGAACACTGGGGGGTTGCCCGGAGGAAGAGGAGAAGCGCGGTGGGTTGCTGGTCTAGGAGTGACTGCATCAGAGCCACAGGTGGTTGCCAGAGGAGGAGGCGAGTGGTGAGTTGTTTGGACTCAAAGCGACTGCTCCTGAACACCGGTGGCCTGCCTGGAGGAGGAGTGTGGTGGGACGCTTGGTCTCCAAGCGACCGCTCCGGAACACCCAGGGGGCTACCCCGAGGAGGAGGAGGAACAGGGCGGGTCACTCGGATTGGAATGACTGCCTAGGGCTACGGGCGGTTGGCGGGAGGAGGAGACGCGAAGTGAGTTGCTTGGACTCCTAGTGACTGCGTCGGAAACCGGGCGGCTCTCTGGAGGATGAGGTGTGTGGTGGGTCTCTGGGTCTTGGAGCTATTGTACGGGACTCTAGGTGGTGGCTCAGAGGAGGGGCCGCATAGCCAGGCGATTAGGTACAGAGAAGGGTCCCAGCACCTAGGTGGCTTCTTGCTGGAAGAGCCGCACAGAGACACGCCTACGGATGGAGTGAAGTTTCCAGGACTGCGGGCAGATTCTCTGAGGAGAGGCAGCCTAAGGGGACTCGTCTGCGAAGGGTGAGGCTCCCAGGCCCAGGAGGTAGGTCCGGGCCCCTGGGAACGTTGCAGAGGAAGACAGCCCAGCCCAGGTGGTAGTTGTAGATTGAGGGAAACCTCTAGGAGGGGAACTGACCAACGAGACCTCCCCACCGGTTGAGTCTTCCCTGCCAGGTGAGGTTTTCCCACAAGGACGGTAAAACCAGAGACACAGGCTCAAACAGGCCTTGCCTAAGCCCGCAGCCTAGTTCCCCTTTGGATGACCATTGGTCAACAAGTGGAGGCACCTCTGCCCACTATCAGGGAATATACCCCACTTGAGGGTCACCAACCCTAGAGAGGCAGCTTCCTTGTGGAGCACCGCATTATCAACTTCCTCCAAGACTGCAGGCTACTGAAGGATAAGAGGGGATATACTAGCAATCTTCAGGGACATTATAAGTCAATAGAGGAAATCTGCAATATCTTAATGACCCACTGATTCCTGAACAATATGAGAAAACAAGGGAAGAAAATGCCCCAAAAAAATCTAGATGCTACATCAATAAAATCCAATGACAGCATGGCAGAAGAAATGACAGAAAGGAAGTTCAGAATGTACATAATTAAAATGATCAGAGAAGCAAACGATGAGATGAAAGGGCAAATGCAGGCATTGAATGATGAGATGAAAGAGCAAATGCAGGCATTGAATGATCGCACCAATCGAGAGGTAAAAGAGCAAATACGGGAAGCAAAAGATCATTTCAATAAAGAGTTAGAGATATTGAAAAAAAACCAAACAGAAATCCTTGAAATGAAGGAAACAATAAACCAAATTAAGAACTCCATAGAAAGCATAACCAATAGGATAGAACACCTGGAAGACAGAACCTCAGATATTGAAGACAAAATATTTAACCTCGAAAACAAAGTTGAACAAACAGAGAAGATGGTAAGAAATCATGAACAGAATCTCCAAGAATTATGGGATATTGTGAAAAGACCAAATTTGAGAATTATTGGGATTGAGGAAGGCTTAGAGAAACAAACCAAAGGAATGAACAATCTATTCAATGGAATAATATCAGAAAATTTCCCAAATCTGAAGAATGAAATGGAAAATCAAGTTCAAGAGACTTATAGGACTCCAAATACACAAAATTACTAGAGACCCACACCAAGGCACATTATAATGAAAATACCTAACATACAAAATAAAGACAGAATTTTAAAGGCTGTGAGAGAAAAGAACCAAATTACATTCAGGGGGAAACCAATACGGATATCAGCAGATTTTTCAATCCAGACCCTAAAAGCTAGAAGGGCCTGGAACAACATTTTTCAAGCTCTGAAAGAAAATGGATGCCAACCAAGAATCTTATACCCAGAAAACTTACCTTCAAATTTGATGATGAAATAAAATCATTCCATGGTAAACAAATGCTAAAAGAATTTACAAAAAGAAAGCCAGCATTACAGAACATTCTCAGCAAAATATTCCATGAGGAAGAGATTAAAAACAAAGAAGCAAATCAGCAAAGGGAGGAATTATCCTAAAGGAACTGTCAAATAAAGGAGGAACCAAGGTGTGTCAAAAAAATATATACAAATAAATAAATAAAACTTAAAAAATGAACCAAATGACCGGTAATACGAATCATATCTCAATAATAACCCTGAATGTTAATGGCCTGAATTCATCAATCAAAAGACATAGACTGGCAGATTGGATTAAAAAGAAAGAACCAACAATATGTTGCCTGCAAGAGACTCACCTCATAGAAAGAGATACCCATAGACTAAAGGTGAAAGGATGGGGAAAAACATACCATGCACATGGACTCAGCAAAAAAGCTGGAGTATCCATCCTCATTTCAGATAATGTGGACTCGAAGCCAAAGTTAATCAGAAGGGATAAAGAAGGACATTTCATACTGCTTAAGGGAAGCATAAATCAGCAAGATATAACAATCATAAACATCTATGCCCCAAACAGTGGCTCATCCATGTATGTAAACAAATCCTTCTCAATTTTAGAAACCAAATAGACCATAACACAATAATACTAGGTGATTTTAACACGCCTCTCTCACCACTGGACAGATCTTCCAAGCAAAAATTGAACAAAGAAACCATAGATCTCAATAACACAATCAATAATTTAGACTTAACAGATATTTATAGAATATACCATCCAAACAAGAGCAAATACACTTTCTTCTCAGCAGCACATGGATCCTTCTCTAAAATAGATCATATATTATGCCACAAAGCTAATGTTAGCAAATACGAGAAGATAGAGACACTACCTTGTATTCTATCAGATCATAATGGATTAAAGTTAGAAATAAATGAAAGAGTAAAAAACAGAAACTACTCCAATTCCTGGAGATTAAACAATATGCTATTATATGATGAATAGATAACAGAAGATATTAGGAAGGAAATTAAAAAATTCTTAGAGGTAAATGAGAACAAAGAAACATCATATCAAAATCTCTGGGACACATGAAAGGAGTACTTAGAGGAAAATTTATTTTATGGAGCTCACTTAATAAAAGAAGTAAAACTCAACAAATAAATGACCTAACACTACAGCTCAAAGCCCTAGAAAAAGAAGAACAGACCAACACCAAAAGTAGTAGAAGACAGGAAATAGTTAAATTCAGAGCTGAAATCAACGAAATTGAAACAAAGAAACAATACAAAAAATTAACAAAATAAATAGTTGGTTCTTTGAAAAAATAAACAAAATTGATAAACCTTTAGCCACACTAACAAAGAGAAGACGAGAGAAAACCCAAATCACTACAATTCGGAATGAACAAGGAAATATCACAACAGACATGACTGAAATACAAAACATAATTAGAAGCTATTTTGAAAATCTATACTCCAATAAAACAGAAAATTTCGAAGACATCAACAGGTTTCTAGAGACATATGAATTGCCTAAACTGAAGGAGGAGGACATACACAATTTAAATAGACAAATTTCAAGTAATGAAATAGAAGAAGTCATCAAAAGTCTACCAACAAAGAAAAGTTCAGGACCAGATGGGTTCTCAGCCGAATTCTACAAAACCTTTAAAGAAGAGCTTATTCCAATACTTCTCAAAGTATTCCATAAAATAGAAGAGGAGGGAACCCTTCCAAACTCATTCTATGAAGCCAATATTACCCTGATACCTAAAACAGACAGAGACACATCGAGGAAAGAAAATTTCAGACCAATATCCTTAATGAACATCGACACAAAAATTCTAAACAAAATTTTAGCAAATCGCATACAAAAACATATTAAAAAGATAGTGCACCATGATCAAGTGGGTTTCATCCCAGGGATGCAAGCTTGGTTCAACATCAGGAAATCAATAAATGTAATTCACCATATCAATAGACTTAAAGTCAAGAATCACATGATTATTTCAATAGATGCTGAAAAAGAATTTGATAAAATACAGCACCTCTTCATGCTCAAAACATTAGAAAAAATAGGGATAGTGGGAACATTCCTTAACATTTTAAAGGTCATCTATGCTAAGCCCATGGCTAATATCATTCTAAATGGTGAAAAACTGAAAGCATTCCCCCTAAAAACTGGAACAAGGCAGGGATGCCCTCTTTTACCACTTCTATTCAATATCGTCCTTGAAACTCTAGCCAGAGCAATTAGACAGACCAAAGAAATTAAAGGGATATGAATAAGAAAAGAAGAACTCAAACTATCCCTATTTGCTGATGATATGATTATATACTTAGAGGAACCAGGAAATTCCAGCAGAAAACTTTTAGATCTCATAAGTGAATTCAGTAAAGTAGGAGTATATAAAATCAATGCACATAAATCTAAGGCATTTTTATACATAAGTGATGAATCTTCAGAAAGAGAATTTAGGAAAACTATCCCATTTACAATAGCATTGAAAAAAATAAAATACTTGGGAAAAAAAATACAGAGAAAAAAGATGTACCCCATTTACTTACAATAAAAAATTAAAAAATTAAAAGCTACAATGAGAACTACAGAACACTAAAGAAAGAAATTAAAGAAAACCTTAGAAGATGGAAAGATCTCCCATGTTCTTGGATAGGAAGAATTAATATTGTCAAAATGGCCATACTACCAAAAGTGCTATACAGATTCAATGCAATTCCAATTAAAATCCCAATGATGTATCTTACAGAAATAGAGCAAGCAATTATGAAATTCATCTGGAAGAACAAAAAACCCAGAATAGCTAAAGCAATTCTTGGCAGAAAGAGTGAAGCAGGTGGTATCACAATACCAGATCTTCAACTCTACTACAAAGCAATAGTAACAAAAACGGCATGGTATTGGTACCAAAATAGAAAGGTGGATCAATGGTACAGAATAGAGGACACGGACACAAACACAAATAAATACAGTTTTCTCATTCTAGACAAAGGGGCCAAAAATATGCAATGGAGAAAAGATAGCCTCTTCAACAAATGGTGCTGGGAGAATTGGAAATGCATATGCAACAGAATGAAACTAAACCCATATCTCTCACCATGCACGAAACTAAACTCAAAACGGATTAAGGACCTCGGAATCAGACCAGAGACCCTGCAGATTATAGAAGAAAGAGTAGGTCCAGAGCTTCAACATGTCGGCTTAGGACCAGACTTCCTCAACAGGACTCCCATAGCACAAGAAATAAAAGCAAGAATCAATAACTGGGATGAATTCAAACTAAAAAGCTTTCTCTCAGCAAAGGAAACTATCAGCAATGCAAAGAAAGAGCCTACAGAGTGGGAGAAAATCTTTGCCAATCATACTTCAGATAGAGCACTAATCTCCAGAATCTATACAGAACTCAAAAAACTCTACACCAAGAATGCAAATAATCCAATCGACAAATGGGCTAAGGAAATGAATAGACACTTCACAGAAGAAGATATACAAGCAATCAACAAACATATGGAAAAATGTTCAACATCTCTAGTAATAAGAGAAATCTAAATCAAAACCACCCTAAGATTCCATCTCACCCCAATTAGAATGGCGATTATCAAGAATACAAGCAACAACAGGTGTTGGCGAGGATGTGGGGAGAAAGGTACACTCATACATTTCTGGTGGGGCTGCAAATTAGTGCAGCCACTCTGGAAAGCAGTGTGGAGACTCCTTAGAAAACTTGGAATGGAACCACCATTTGACCCAGCTATCCCACCCCTTGGCCTATACCCAAAGGACTTAAAATCAGCATATTACAGAGATACAGCCACATCAATGTTCATAGCTGCTCAATTCACAATAGCCAGATTGTGGAACCAACCTAGATGTCCTTCAGTTGATGAATGGATAAAGAAACTGTGGTATATATATACAATGGAATATTACTCAGCCATAAAGAATGATAAAATTATGGCATTTGCAGGCAAATGGATGAAATTGGAGAATATCATGCTAAGTGAGATAAGCCAATCTCAAAAAACCACAGGACAAATGATATCGCTAATAAGTGGATGATGACACATAATGTGGAATCAGAGGGGTTAGTGTTAGGGTTAGGTTTAGGGTTAGGGAGCGGGGCAAGAATGGAGGAAGGAAGGACTGTATAGAGGGAGGGGAGGGGTGGGAGGGGTGGGGGGAAGGGAAAAAATAACAGAATGAATCAAACAACATTACCCTGTGTAAATTTATGATCACACAAATGGTATGCCTTTACGCCATGTACAAACAGAGAAACAACTTGTATCCCATTTGTTTAGAATAAAAAAAATATCTCTACAATGAAAACTACAAAACACTGAAGAAAGATATTGAGGAAGACCTTAGAGGATGGAAAGATCTCCCATGTTCTTGGATAGGCAGAATTAATATTGTCAAAGTGGCCATACTACCACAAGTGCTCTACACATTCTGTGCAATTTCAATTAAAATCCCTATGATGTACCATACAGAAATAGAGCAAGCAATCATGAAATTCATCTGGAAGAATAAGAAACCCAGAATAGCTAAAGCAATCCTTAGCAGGAAGAATGAATCAGGTGACATCACAATACCGAATTTCATCTACACTACAAAGCAATATTAACAAAAATGGCATTGTATTTGCACCAAAATAGACAGTTAGATCCATGGTACAGAATAGAAGACACAGACAAATCCAAATAAATACAATTTTCTCATATTAGACAAAGGTGCCAAAAATATGCAATGGAGAAAAGATAGCCTCTTCAACAAATCGTGCTGGGTAAACTGGAATTCCATATGCAATAGAATGAAACTAACCCTTGTCTCACCCTGTACAATAATAAATTCACAATGGACCAAGGTCCTTGAAATCAGAACAGTGAACCTGCATCTTATAGAAGAAAAAGTAGGTTCAAATCTATACTTGTTGGCTTAGGATCAGACTTTCTTAATAGGACTCCCATAACACAAGAAATAAAAGCAAGAATCAATAACTGGGACAGATTCAAACTAAATAACTTTCTCTCAGCAATGGAAACTATCAGCAATGTGAACAGAGAGCCTACAGAGTGGGAGAAAATCTTTTCCACTCATACTTCAGATAGAGCACTAATTTCCAAAATATATAAAGAAATGAAAAAACTGTACACGGAGATCCAAAATCCCAATCAACAAATGGGCTAAGGATATGAACAGACACTTCACAGAAGAAGATCTACAAGCAGTCAACAAACATATGAAAAAATGTTCAACATCTTTAGTAATAAAAGAAATGCAAATCAAAACTACACTAAGATTCAATCTCACCCCAATTAGAATGGAAATTGTCAAGAATACAAGCAACGATAGGTTTTGGAGAGGATATGGGGGAAAAGGTACACTCATACATTGCTGGTGGGGCTGCAAATTAGTGCAGTCACTCTGGAAAGCAGTGTGGTGATTCCTTAGAAATCTTGGAATGGGCCCACCATTAGACCCAGTTATCCTACTCCTCAGCCTATACCTAAAGGACTTAAAAACCAGCATACTACAGAGATAGAGCCACATTAAAGTTCATAGCTGCTCAATTCACAATAGCCAGATTGTGGAACCAACCTAGATGTCCTTCAACTGATGAATGGATAAAGAAACTGTGAGATATATATATATATATATATATATATACACACACACACACACACACACAATGGAATATTACTCAGCTATAAGGAATAGTAAAATTATGGCATTTGCAGGCAAATGGATAAAATTGGAGAATATCATGCTAAGTGAGATAAACCAATCTCAAAAAAACAAAGGATGAATGATCTCGCTGATAAGCAGATGATGACTCATAAAGGGGGGTAGGAGGGAGGCCAGACTGGAGGAAGGAGGGACTCTATAGAGGGAAAAGAGGGGTGGAAAGGGTGGGAGGGAAGGAAAAAACAACAGAAGGAATCAAATATCATTACCCTATATAAATGTATGATTATACAAATATGCTGTTACTCCATGTACAAACAGAAACAACATGCATCCCATTTGTTTACAATAAATTAAAATTAAAAAAGAGAATGTAAAATTAAAAAAAGAAAATGTCATTTAGTGTCCATTCATTGATGTTGTTTTTCATCTGAAACACCCTTCTGCATCAAGTGCCTCATTTCTGCTAGAATACAAAATGAAGACAAAATATAGGTGAGACCTGAATTTCACAAACAGACAATGTCCTTTACTCTTACCTTTCTTGAATATTCAGCTTTGAATCTCTGTACCATTCCTCTCTTGCAGGGGGAAGCATGTTCAAAATGGTATCATTCCATTGTAAACTGTGCTCTTCCCACCATCATCAGGCACTTTGTTAATCCATCAATTTCATTTATTGGCATCTTCGTTGTCCCAGTGTCTGTGACACTGTCCTCTAATATGCATCCTACAAGGTTGGCATTGTCCCAGGGGGCCTTTACCTGACATGCATTAGTCAGGTCAAGAGGATGAAGCCTTATGTGAAGACGGATTGGCCAGATATTTCTGCACCTTAAAGTGAGTTGAAAGGCCCCCAGGAAGCTCATACCAAGATAATTTCTGAGTGCAGTCTAGTGGTAAGGCAGTAGTAAAGATGGTGAGACCTGGCAGCTGGAGTGAGTACAGAACATCTCTCCTAGCTTGTTACCTCTCTACTGGCCTCCATCCCACAAGCTCAGTGATTGACTGCCTCCTCTCCTCATTAGAAATCACAGCATCCACCCACCTCCACTTAGAAATCAAACTTCCCAGGTTCCTACTGTCTCCTGTTTGGGCATTTCAGGAAATGAGATGCACCCCACCAGAGTTGGTGTGATGTTTCCCAATTCAATCATCACCAAACCCATGGAGATGCACTGTCTGCTCTTATGCCCTGAACTGTCAAGAGCCAACATTCTATTTGGCTGGTTAGATTCCTGGTTTTGCAAAATCCCAGATGAGGCTAGACCTGCAGGAATGAGTTTGGAGGGCAATGCCACAAGGAAATGTGATATGCTGAGTGACCCACATGCCCTTCTGCACCCCTCTGTCTCTCCAAGGTCCACTAGACCTGTTGGGGAATAATTGCTTGCAGCAGGATGAGGGTGGCCAGATGGACAGGATGACTTTTTCGGTCAAACAAAGACATTGTCATCTAGCAGCCCTGGAGAATACTATGGACTTTCCATCTTCAGGGAGGTCTCTTCTCTTGGATGGAGCATGGCCTCAGGGACATGCCCCAACACACCCTGTCTCCTGTGCTCCTGGACGACGATGTTAGGATGGAATGTCTTGAAAACAGTCAGGCCCTGGGGCTTGCTCCCTTCCTATTCCCTCTTAAAATCATAGCTCAATGGTGCTTGCTTAGAATCTTGATCTGAGGCAGACAGGACAAGTAGCCTTTTTGCCATGGTAACCATGATGTCATTGTGCTCTCATTCCACTTTTCTGTGACATCAGGAGATACCTGCAGGGCTTCAAGGATCTCATGGGAGACACATATGGAAACCGATATTGTGCTCAGACCAGACACAAACCCTAGGGAGAGAAACCAAGTTTTTTTCACTCCAGGAGCCTGGAACCTGTGAGCCCTTCAAACCCAATATGCCGGATGCCAACCCCTTCCATGTTGAATATGACAGCTCTTATGTCTTTTGCTCTTCCTACCCCAGGAGCACTGGTAACCAAGTTAGGCACTTCTTTGAGAAGGGTCACACCAGGGGAGAAGGAATTTGAATGGAAATAAATGAATGAGAGTTTAGTGGATATGATTTTATGCAACTCATCACACTGTAAAGATTCTTGCAAGGGATGGCTACAAATAAAACTACTGGATGGTTGAAAATTGGATGAAGTTTATCTTAGGTTTTCTTTTCTTTCTGCCAGTTAATATTGTGCCTGGGATCACTGACCCTGTGATCCTTCACGTCTTCCCTTTGTCTATTTATATTTACAGACAGCATATGGCTAAGTTGCTTAGGCATTCCCTAATTTGGGGAAACTGGCTTTGCCCTTGAGAAAGCCCTTAAGCCACCTCCCCTATGCCTGTGAATACTGGCAAGATCCTGCACCTCCTCTGGGTTGAGCATTTTACCAGATATCTGCTGGTTAGAATGCTTCAAAGAAAAAGACCGTGGGCAATAGAAAAAGTCAGAAAGGAATAAATACACAGGTGATTTTAAAGACTTGGGGTTCATGTGTAAATGATCCTCAAAATACCCTTTATAGTAATGACATAAGCACATAATATTTCCCACATGTGCCTGCCTCTCCTCATGTTCCAGACCACCAAGGATCACAGGGAAAATTATCTGCTCAGTGTTCATCTTCAACCGTTTTCCTCCTTATATAGGATTAAATCTTTCTGATGATACCCCGGTTAATTCGAATCTTGATATTCAATCAAGATTTCATGCAACATTGTTCTCAAAATTGCAATTAAAAATTCATTAGTAATTGTTTGGCTTTGTTTTGGGATGGTTTCCTGCAAATAATTTCGTGGAGTTAGACCAAAAGAGGATCCAGTCACCTACCTTACAGAGCCTCTACAAAAAATGATAACCCTCCAGTTTCTAAACATATCCTCCTTTGTAATATCAAGTGAGTAGAAAAAGTACCAATTGGAAGTGAAAAGTCATTCTTATGAGAGATTTCAGGATGGAGCTGCTATGGCAGTCAGCAGTGCTTCCCCAGTGACCTGGATTTCCTAAGAGTAGGTATTCCTGTTAATGAGACAACTCTGGGTATTTTATTCTCATGAGCATTCTATGCAGTATTTAATTAGCAAGTTTTTGAAGAGAAAATTGCTTACCTCATTTTAATGGTGTGAAATTCAACATGTAAACTGCAGTAGTCTTTTGAGGTAGTAGCCTACATTTTTACATAGGCATTCTCCATGCAAATGTGGGAAGCTTCTACATCTAGGTGTTTTCCATGTTATTCTCAATATCAACTGGAAAACTAAGAGTTGAAGATAACATGGATCTGCTCTTGGTCCTCCATTTTCTCATTGTGTTCTGCTTTGCATTGGTATAATTACTATATCATCAAAAATTGTATGCTTTGGGACTGAATACATATCTTATCTTCTGCTGATATTCAGGAGACACAGGGTGTAAATAAAACCTGGTTTTCTCAAATAATTTGAGGTAGAGTCTCAATACTAATGAAGCATTTTATAAAAATTGTTAATTTTGATGGATGTTCTTAAGATATGGTGTGTAGAGCTCAGTGAAAGTTGCAGTGTCCTCATCTTTAGAATGGTTGTTGGAATAATTTGATTGTGCTTTGTAAGGTAAAAAATGATAGAAAGACCTCCACTTGAAAGAACTAACATTGAAAAAATGAAATCAGTGACATTAGACATGTGGCATGTTTGTGGTGGATATAAACCATTACAAGAAAAAGAAAAGGATTTTGAATTTTGGAAATGTTTTAGCATGTGCTTTTCCTGCTCAGTATATCCTTTCACAACTTTAGGTATTCTTTAAAATTTTCAGTTGGTGAAATTAAGATTTCCACCATATTATATCTTTATTTTTGTATTTTAGCAGAGATACTTCTGTGTCAATTTCTAATGATGTGGTGCACACGTCATTTTGAGAGACATAGGTCAGTCCTGCATTTCCAAAGTGTACTTGTTTAAATTTAAGTGCTTGGGTGCAGTTGTTGTGGTGTAAGAAAACCTGCTGTCATAAGTGTTGTTCCAGAAAAGTGAAATCTGCATATGTGTAATCAACTGTCCCTTATAAGCAACAGGAAAGAGTCAGGTATTTGAAAGCACATTGAGGTCCTTTACAATATGAAAAATTGTCAGTAATTATCATTGCTTACAAATGATCTCTCAATTCCTTTTTACTGTTTTTTAGATATTATGAAGCTGAAGAACAGTCCTGGAATTTTTTGTGAGGTGATTACAATAACAATTTCTTTTATTGTCCCTTCACTGATGATGATTTTCATCTCCAACAACTTTCTGCATTGAGTGACCCAAAAATGTTCTTTACTCTTCCCTTTTTGAATATTCAGCTTTGAGTCTATGTCCCATTCCTCTCTTCCAGGGTGATGCATGTTCAAAAATGATAATACGCCACTGAAAATGTGCTATTTTTGCCATCATCAGGCACTTTTTTCAACCATCAATTTCACTTTTTCGACCATTTTGTAGCCAGTGTCTGTCACACTGTCCTGTAGTCTGTGTCCTGCAGGGGTTGGTAAAAAGAACATTGGAATTGTCACAGACAGCCTACAGTCAGACATGCATTAGTTTGTGAAATATATTCAGAAATGTCACTTAGTTTGCAAGTATTTTCAAAAAGCATATTATAGTGCTGCAACCCCTAATCAGAAGATTCTAGCAAAAGCACACTTCAAGGTAGGATCACCAAAAGTTCAGAACAAAGTGGGAATGATGAGAAAAGAAAATGACCAAAGTTTCATTGAACTTCATTTGTGGAACTTTTCAAAAGTCACTTAGATTGCAGCTACCTCTGCCTCCACATGAAATGCACAGTACAGAAATTATAGTGATTGTGCTGGACCATGTACCCAGGAAGGTACAAAAACCAAATATTGGAAGCAATGTGGGTATAATGAGTAGAGAAAATACCAAAAAGTTCATCAAAATTCATTTGTGAATCTTTTTCAGAAAAGTCACTTATAGTGCAGCTATTTTAAACAAGTATACTACAGTTCTCCAACTGTTAAACTGTGTAGTAGCAAATGAACATTTAGAGGTAGGATGGGAAAACTTTGGGAGCAAAGTTGGAATAATGATTTGAGTACATACACAAAGTTTCATTGCAATCCATTAGTGAAACATTTTCAGAAAAATCAACTAAATTGCATGTATTCTCCACCTGCACAAGGAGAGCTTGGTTCAAATATATGTAAACTTATTTTGCTATCAAGAGTACCCTTCATGGTAGGATGACCAAACTGTGGGAGCAAAGTGGGTATGATGAGACTAGAAAACTCACAAAGTTTCATTGAAATACATTTGTGAAACTTTTTCAAAAAGTCACTTAGAATACAGGTACTCTCTGCCTGCGTATGGAAAGCACAATACAGAAAATTGTAGATGCTTTATACTGGAAAGAGTAAACCGCATGGTACAACAATTAAATTTTGAAAGCAACGTGGGTATGAGGAGTAGAGGCAATAGCCAAAGTTTCATTGAAATCCATTTGTGAAACTTTTTTAGAAAAGTTCCCTCAATTACCTCTATTCTTTCCATCACATGGAGAACTCAGTTCAGAATTTTGAAAAATTATTGTGGTAGCAAGAGAAGTGTTTAAGGTAGGATCACCAAACTGTGGGAGAAAAGTGGGTATGTTGAACAGAGAAAATACAGTCTCATTGAAATCTATTTGTGAAACTTTTAAGGACAGTCAGTTAATGTGCTGGTACCTGCATATGGAAAGCAGAAAAGTGTAATCTTATTGTGTTGGCAATAGTACCTTGCATGTTAGAATCACTAAATTTTGGGAGCCAAGTGGGGATGAGTCACGTGGGTATGATTCAATGGAACCAAAGTTCCACTGAAATCCATTCATGACACTTTTTCAGAAAACTCAGTTAAATTGCAGCTATTTTCAAAAAGAACAATATAGATTGGCAATTCATAAATATAGTGTGCTAGCAAATGCAAACTTAGCAGCACCAATTATGGGAGCAAAGTGGAAATGATGAGGAGACAACATACAAAAATCCACTGAAATCCATTTGAGAAACGTTTTCAGAAAAGTCACTTAAGATGAAGCTATTTTCAACAGGCATTTTACAGTTCTGCAACCAAACTTTAAAGAGTGTGTTAGCCAAAGCTCACTTGGAGGTAGGATCATAAAACTATGGAAGGAAAGAGGGAACAGGGAGAAGACAAAATATGCAAAATTTAAGTGAAATTAATTTGTGAAACATTTTCAGAAAAATCATCTAAATTGCCTGTTATCTCCACCTGCACATAAAGAGCTCAGTTCAGGAATATGAAAAATTATTGTGCTAGTAAGAGAACTATTCAAGGTAGGATCACCAAACTGTGGAAGAAAAGTGGGTATGATGAGCAGAGAAAATAACCAAAGACTCATTGAAATCCATTCTTGAAATGTTATCGGAGAAGGTACTTAAATTGCAGCTGTTTTCAATATGACTGTTACAGTTCTGCAACAACAATATAGTCTTCTTCCACAGCACACATAGAGATAGAATCACCAAACTTTAGAAGTAGAGTGGGAAAGATGAGAAGAGAAAATACCCAAAGTTATATTGAAATCCACTGGTGAAATCTTCTCAGAAAAGATACTTAAATTACAGCTATTTTCAACACACATATTACAATTCTGCAACAGGTATACATGGTATTCTTCCACACTAAATTTGAGGTTAGAATCAACAAATATTAGGAGCAGAGTGGGAATGATGAGAAGGGAAAATACCCAAAGTTTCAGAGAAATTCATATGTAAAATTATTTCACGACAACACTGTTCAGCTGTTCTGTACCTGCTGAGGAAAGCAGAACTCAGGAATTTATTAACTTACTGGTCTAACACATAAAATCTACAAGATAGGAACAGAGAATTTTGAAATAAATGTAGGTGTGAGGAGTAAAGATAATGTGCAATTATTCTTCAAATTATATTTCTGAAGCTTTTGAAAAACATTCAATTAAGTGCAGCTATTCTCTGCTTCCATATAGGAAGCACAGTTGTGGAATTTGTGAATTTACTGTGCTAGCCAGTGCACCCTGCTAGATTGTAACACCAAACTTTGAGAAAAAAGTAGGAATTATGAGTAGAGAAAATACCAAGAGTGTCACTGAAATCCATTCGTGAAACCATTTGAATACATTTACTTTGAGTGCAGTTATTCTTCCCCTCCATATGGAAAGCACAGTTGAGGAATTGTGAATTTACTGTGCTAGCAGGTGAACCCTACAAGATACGAACACCAAATTTTGGGAGAAGAGTAGAAATAAGTGGAAGAGGAAATACTCAGTTTGTCATTGAAATCCATTCGTGAAACTGTTTAAACATGTTCACGTTGAATGCAGTTCTTGTCCCTTGACTTATAGAAAGCACAGAGGGGAATTTATGAATTTATCTTGTTAGCCACTGCACCCTGCAAAAAAGGAACACCAGATTTTGTGAGAAAAGTCAGATTGAATAACAGAGCAAGTACCCAGGGTATCAATAAAATCCATTCGTGAAACTGTTTAAAATGTTCACTTAGAATACATCTTTTCTCTGCTTGCTTAGAGAAATAACAGTTGAGGAATTTTTAAATTTATTGTGCTGGCCGGTGAATGCTGCAAGAAGGGAACACTAACTTAAGGGAGAAAACTGTGAGTGATGGGAAGAGAAAATCCTCAGGGTGTCATTGTAATCCACACGCGAAACTTTCTCAGAACAGAAACATCAATTTCAGCCCTATTCAATCTGCACATTAGAGTACTGCAACAGGAATACATAATGGGCTTCTCTAGAAAACCTGGAGGTAGAATGCTCAGAAGTTAGGGGCAGAGTGGGAATGATGAAAAGAGAAAATACCCAAAGTTTCATGGAAATCCATTCATGCATTTTCTCAGAAAAAATCTATTAGGTTGCATCTTTGCTCTGCATTCATAGCAAAAACTCAGATCAGGGAATTAGAAATATAGTGTTATAGCAGAAGCACCATGCATATTGGCACCACCAAATCTTGGGAGCAAAGTGGGTATTCCTACAACTCACAGCCTGTCTGCTTCTGAGCCATGACCCTGCTAGTTGTGGGAAGAAAAGGAGGTTGGTTTGTAAGTGCCTACTGTGACCTGACTTATGTTGTTGTTTATACAAGCAGAAGAACAGGGTGTAGGTCAAAGAAGAAAGAGAAAATTGTTGAGTTCTTAAATTTCTCTATTTGAAAATAATAACAAGTATGTGAAAACTGCTGGCTTCCAACAAAAACATCTCAATGAATTTTTTACTTTTTATTAGTTGTAACTGTTGAGCTCCAAAACAGCAGAGCAGTCAGAACAAGCCTGGGCTCTAACACATTGCTGCTGTGGTTGATATCAGCAGACACCTGGATTGCCCTGGATGAGTTCCCTCTCTGTACACTGAGAAGCAACTAACACCACAGGGAAGCCATTCCCTCAGGATGGAGTGAGGCAATGCAGTGTCAGCATATCACTCAGAAAATGGTCAGTTTGGGATGAGTGATGGGTATTCATATCATTAAAAATATTACTGCTAAATTATAAGTATAAAATGAGAACACTAAAGCTCAGGTGAAGGCCAAGGGAAAGAACACTGACTTTTCCCAAGTGTTTTCCATTGGTTTGGCTACACGCTGGACAACTGTCCCTAGAAAGATCAAAGATAGATTATCTGTGCACATGGTTAAAAAGTCTCAGGTCAGGTAACAATTAAATGTGGCCTGATGAAGATGGGTAAGTAATGGGTTTTCTGATCTCACAAGGCTGCAAAACAATCTCCTGGAAGGGAAATATGGATCCATGAATGCAAATGTTGCCTGAGAGCTTCTGTGCTTGTTGATTTCAATCGTGCAATGTAGGATGACATTTCCATCAAGGACAGATGGAAAGAGACTGCCCTGTGCCTGCCCTGAGCAACTCCATGGTGTAAGAATAGCAATTCTCAGGCTGCACCGGCCCTGAGTGACTACTGGGTGTATAGAATAGCAGCTTTCAGTCTGTGTTGACTCTGAGTTACTCCATTTTGTAAAACTATAGGTTGCCAAGGCCTGCTCTGTTTTGAGTACAAGAACCAATGTAGGATGATTCATATCCTTTTTATAGATATAAACAACCACCATCTTCCTGGCATCACCATAGGTACCAGCTGATAAATAATTGTATGTGCCAACTTTTCAAACAAAATAAGGAGCACCTGGACATATGGACATCCAAATTTATGTCAGGAATACCATACATGGGAGTTTATCAACCTCACCAGATACAACCCCCTCACTCTATACCATAAAAGGAAGAGACCCCTAAGGATAAGCCCAACAACACTTCAGCCCTATCACTTGGTCCCTCATAATGGGCCTTGCCCAGGAAAATTGCCACAGCAACAAAGCTCCAATTTCCTGTTCCTAATAGAATTCAGCGGGTTCTTCCTACCCACAGTGACCAGACCTGGCCTACTCCAAGCTGACACTCTAAGCTGGCACTTAGATGCTTATACCATCATCCATCTGGACCTCTGCCATGACAGCTTTGCAGAGCTGCTTCATTAAAATCCTTCTCTGACCACTTACAGTGGTTCACAGTCTGTGCCTTCTTCTCTCTCTCTACCTGTGCCCTTGGCTCAGTACCCCATAACCCTGAAGTCCATTTAATGCTTTCTTAGTATTTCCTTGACCTAGGTATGTATCATTGTGTGATGTGTGTGTGATTCTAGATATTAGAGTTTTCTAGATATTAGAGTGTTCTAGATATTAGAGGTTAGGAATGTAAATTACAGACCTGTGATTGCCTGACTGATAACATCATCTGACCCATTGAACTGCCATAAATGGAAGTGGTGCAGCTTGTAAATTCATTTCCACTCCCTAAGTTCTGAAACTGTGGACAGACATGACATGTGAAGTCCGTGAGCAATGACTTGCTCAGAACAACTTGTTCACAAAAACAAACCACATAAATGAAGGTGGTGCCATAAAATCAAGTCACATATCATTGTCATACGTGTCCTGCTTTCTGCAAAGCCACTCCCAATATGTTCATGGTAAAGGCCCCAACAGTGTGCTCCTCAGATGTGTCCCTGCTGTGGAAAATAACTGTGATTGTTGTTAAGACATGAAAAATTAAGACTACTTGTTTATGATATTTCCAAGTGTGTAATTCAGCTCTGTGTGACTCTTCTACAACTCCTCACCATCCGCTGGCTTCCCATATATTCAAAGGAACACTTCATTCTTGACAGTTCTCTGAGTTTCCTTTACCCCTGGAAGAAAGCAATGTTGCAACTCATAAGCTGATTACCATTTCCCCCAACTTTTGTAAATAGAATTACTATTTCTTTTGTCATTTTTACTGCAATGTCTAGATATGGATCACAGTCCTGTCTGCTCAATGGCAGTAGGGCTAATGGTCCCTGGAACCATGTTAGTTTCTGCTCCATCTTTGTTGATTCAAGAATTTGCTCATTCTCTAAGTTGCATATGTGGGAGACAGAGTCATTTCACAGTGATGTGGTGAAGTGCTGTGTGTGCTAATTTAGGTCCTGGGATTGTGGTAGGATTTTGTTACATTTTCTCCTGTGTATAAACTCCCTGTTTGTTCAACATCATTACAAAGCTGAAAGTTTATTCTCATGTGCCAAAAAAATTAATTCACTTATGTGCAACTATGCTTTCTCCTCATGGATTTTTCTCAATCAAAAATAGTAACCAGCAGATAACTAACCAATATGAAAAGCTAGAGGAGTGACTGAATCTCACCTGTTTTCTCAGGGATGGGGGAGTCTATGTATGAGATTCTCCAGAAGAAATTGAACCCTCTAAATTTGGGAGGGCCTAAGCACATTAGCCAGACCCTGTCTCTAAATATAAATACACAAAGGGAAGTGGTGATGACTCAGAGGATAAGGTACCCTAGGCAAAATACATGCTAGCAGATTAAAAAAATCCTCACCTAATTTGGATACTATCTCAGTTCCTATTAGCAATCATTGAACTGAGATTACCTTCCAGAAAGTTACTTCTGTTCAACTTTCAATTATTCCCTTTCATCCAAAATTCTACTACACTGGTGTGGATTTTTCTCAAAATAATGCCTGACTTGGTTAACAATACTTCTGTGAAATGACATCAAAGCATGAGTCAACATATTTCAAGTGGATCAGGTTGGCAAAAGGTAAATTAGGATTGAATGCTGGGGAGATTCCAGGCTCCACAAGGAGAGTGCACTAGGTTTCTCTCCCCATGGTATGTTTCTGGGCCTTGGGAGTAATGTATCCTGGTGAGTGGATCAGGTGACATCCTGGACCTTGTGCAGATACCTCGTGATGTCACAGAGTGGCAGACTGACAGCAGCATGATGCCATGGTTCCCATGGCAACCAGAGATGATTTGGTCCTGGTCTTTTCTGACAAAAATTCAAGGCAAGAGCCTGCTCAGCTGTGATGTTAGGAGGTAAGAACAAGGTAGCCAGACCCAGGAGCTTGTTGTTTCCAAGAAATGTGATCCCAACTTCCTCACCAAGCAGAAGTGGAGACAGGCTCTGTTGGGAGTGTGGCCCATCTGACATATGAATTATCCAGCTTCTTCCAGGACAAGAGACCAAGTTGAAGCTTGATAACTTGCAAGACCCTCAAGGTACTGTAGATTGCACCGTCATTCCTTGCTTGATTGAGGCATTCTGGCATCCTGGACATCACTATCCTGATGCAGGCAATTGGCCTCGACCAGGTCTAGTGGCCCAGGGAGGGATGAACCAGTGCATGAGGGAGTGAAGATTACCCAGCAAAGCACCAGACCCAGTGGCATTGCCCTCAGTTCAAGTGCCTATAGGTCTGGGCTCACCTGAGATAGCACTTTGTCAGGGAACTTCCCTAGGACTCTCCAGTCACATGGTCAGATGTCTGTTGACAGCTGAGGTCAGGGGAGAATTCAGTGCAGCTCAGTGGTTTATGTGATGATGCAGTTGGAAAAGATCTCACAAACTCTGACCAGGTGTGTCTCTGTTTCTAGAATGCCCAAACATTTGGCAGATGGAACCTGGTAAGTTTGACTTCTATGTGGAGGTGGGTGGATGCTATGCTAGCAAGTGAGGAGAGGAGGGAGTGAGTCACAGAGCATGTGTGATGGAGACAAGAGATAGTTAGCAAGTGAGCATAGCTGTTCTGTGCACAGTCTGCCAGCCAGACCCCACCACCTTTGTGGTGGCCCACAGCTAGGCCACCCACAGAAACACTCTTGGCCTGAGTTTCTAAGGGACCCTTCAATTTACCTTGAGATACAGAAATTCTGGTCAATCTGCCTTGACATAAATTTTCATTCTCTTGACCTGATTAGTGCCTCTAGGACCAAAGGATCTCTCTGAAAATGTCCAGGGTCAATTTAGCAGCCCCTAGAGGATGTCACAGTCCCTGGTTCAAAGATGCTTCAAGAAAGAAGTGAAAGTTATGGATGAAACAAGTGCCTGATTTTGTGTGCAGTTTTTCTGTGCATAATGTCATCAGAACACATGTATCACACTGCAAGAGATTATTTGCACAAATTTTCAAAAGTGAGTATTAAAAAAGTGAAGGGGAGAGGACTTTTGTGTAGGGCACTACTTGCAGAAAAGTGTTGGAAATGAAAAAGCAACATCAGTGAACAGAAACTCAATTCTTGCATTGGTAATGGTCTTCTAAAAATACCAGTAGATACATCAGATTCAAAATAATATGCCAGCAGAAACTGAAAGATATCTCAGAAAGGAAAGATAATCACTGACAATAATTTCAACTTGTAAAGGACATGAATGCCTTTGCAAATGTATGGCTCTTTCCTGTTTCTTGCAATGGACAGCAAGAAAATGGACATAAGTAAAATGGATTCCAACCTAAAATGGTAGATATGATGCCAATACCATCTCTAGGCATGCTAAATCATAAAAAGACAAGGTCACTGGGGAAGCATTGCTGACTCCTACTATAGTTTTGTGCTATAAACACTAATTGGAATAAGCTTCCAATTAAAACTGCTTTTTCTCCAAACATGTTTATTTGACTTGATGCAACAGAGGAGAAAATTTTGAAAAACTTGAAGGACTTGAATTATCTGAAGAGGGTCAGTGTGACAGGTGACTGGATCCTCTACCTTTCTGCCTCTGTGGTGCACTTGTAAAGAAAAACATTCAAAGACAAAAATGACTTTCTCATAAACTTTATTTCATATTTGAAAACAATACTTCCAGAAAGTATTTGCACATCAAGACCCACTATCCTGTGATTGTCAGAAGAGAAAAATTTATCCCAGTCTTTGTAAGCAAGAAAGGGGTTGAGGATTAACTCTAACCAGGCAATTCTTCTCAGTGATCCATGGTGGCCTGGGCAGGAAGGATAAACAGAAATATCTGGGACACATTGTATGAGCAGGTCCTTATTATGTAACAAGTCTGTTGGGTTAATTCAAACCTGAACCTCAGGCCTTTACGACCACCATCAATTCATTTTTATATCACTCTGATTTCTCCTCCTGGACTTACCCATTCAAAAATACCAATCAACATATATTTGGTGAAAAAGAAAAGGACAGAGAAGGTGCTGGATCTTATCTGTCATCTCAGGGACAGGGGAGACTGATGCAGGGGGTTCTTGAGTACAGAGCCATTCTCTCTGATTTTGGGGTGTCCTGAGCTACTTATCCTGACCCTCTCTGTCAATATAAATACACAAAGCCAAGAGGTGTTAGATGAGGGGTTATGTGAGCCTAGGCAAAATATGTGCTAGCAGTTAAAAAAAAGTCTTACTGAATTTGGATACTTCCTGAGGTTCTGTTTACTACAATTCCTCTCAGCAATCATTGCACTAAAATTATCTTCCAGAAAGTCTATTCCTTTGAAGTTTGAGTTATACACTTGCATCCAAAATCCTGCTAAACTGGCCAGGATTGTTCTCAAAAAAATGCCTATGTTAACGATGCTCCTGTGAAATGACAATAAATCATGAGATAACTACAATATTCCAAGTGGAACAAATTGGCATCCAGTAACTTGGGATTGAATGGCATGGAGATTCCAGGGTCCCTCAGGAGAGTGCACTTGGTTTCTCTCCCCAGAGGGTATTTCTGGGCCTTGGGAGTAATGTGTCATGGTGAGTGCATTCTGGAACATCCTGACCCCTGTGCAGATACCTCATGATGTCACAGAATGGTGGACTGAGAGCAGCATGACATCACATTTCCAGGGAAACCAGAGATACTTTGGGTCCTGACCCTATCTGAGAAAGGTTAAAGGCAAAGAGTGGCTCAGCTGTGGAAAGATAAAGGTAGCCAGCCCCAGGCACCTGTTGTTTTCAACAGAGGTGATCCCAGCTTCTTCACCCACTGGAAGTGGAGCAAGGGTGAGTTGGGATGTGGCCCATCTGGTCTATGAGTGATCAACCTTCTTCCTGGACAAGGGACCAGGCTGAAGTCTGACTGCCTTCAGTACCCTCCAGGCCAGCTAGGTGGTAGAGTCTTCATTTGCCTGCTTTAGGTCTGCTGGCCACCTTGACACCCCTATCCTGATGGAGGCAGTTGGCTCCCATCAGGTATAGTGGTCCAGGGAGGGAAGGACTGGTGTGCAAGAGTGAAGATTACCCAGCATAGCACCAGACCAAATAGGCATTGCCCTCAGTCCCGATCTCTCCCGACCCAGACTAACCTGAGATATTGCTCAGTCAGGGAACTTCACTAGGGCTCTCCAGTCCCATGGAGAGATGACTGTTGATAGTTGAGGGCAGGGGAACATCCAGTGGAGATTGGTGGGTTGGGTGATGATTGATTTGGAAAGGATGGTCAAAACTCTGGCGGGGTACCCCTCTTTTCCTACAATGCCCAAACATAAGACCAATGGAACCTGTGACATTCCACTTCTAAGTGTATGTATATGGCTACTGTACTCCCAAATGACGCAAGGAGGGAATGATATTGTGATCATGTGTAATGGAGGGCAGGAGTGAGGTAGCAAGAGATCATAGCTGTTCTATGCACATTTCACCTGCAATTTCCAACCACCTTTGTGTGACCCACAACTAGACCACTCACAGAAATTCTATTGACCTGAATTTACAAGGAACCATTCAACTCAATTTGACATGCAGAAATATCTAGCCAATCTACCTTGATTTATTTGTTCATCCTCTTGACATGACAGGTGCCTCTAGAGAAACAAGACTCTCTGTGACAATGCCCAGGGTCCTTTTGGCAGCCCCTGCAGGATGCAAACTGTAAGTGAGTGTCATAGTCAGTGCACAAGGATGCTCCAAGAATGTGAATGTGATGGATAAAACTATTGCCTTATCATGCATGAAGATCAAAGTTTTCCAGTGCATAATATCTTCATGACACATGCATAATGCTGCAAGAGAGCAATTGTACAAATTTGCAATGTTGAATATTTAAAAAGGGAAGAGCTGAGGACATTTGTGTGGGGCTCTACCTCCAGAAAGGTGTTGGAAATTAAAACCTAAATTCAGTGAACATACACACAAAAAAATTTGCATTTTTAATGATATCCTAAAAATACTAGTAGATACAACAGTTTCAAAATATAATATCAAAATAGCAAGAAGAAATTGATGAGCGAAGATAGTTACAGACAATAATTCAACTTTAAAGGACAATGAATGCCTTTGCAGATGCATAGCTTTCTCCTGTGGATTGCAATGGACAACATGTAGACTGATTTTGCTTTTCTGACACATGACAGATGAGGAAAGGTTTTCCTTAGTCCACAGCACCAACAACAAAGAACCTAAGTTTACGCAAGTACACAACTGCAAAGGCATCACTGAGTGATGGCTCTTGAAAGAAATAGTGCTCCTTATTCTCAGAAAATGAAACAAAATAAATATCTGCTAAAATGCATAAAAGTAGACCTGATATGGGTGAAACCTGAGATTAAAAACCATAAATTTTAAAGAAGAACTCTAAGTGTTGTGGGAGCTATCAACCCCCCAAACCAGATCCTAAGGCTTTCTAAAATACAAAGTAATTTTTTTCTTTAAATTGGTTTTATGCACCACAATGTTGCCTAATGCCTAATTTCTCTGATTTTATTCCTTAATAGCAAACTTTTTTCTAATAGTTGTTTCTGTGTAATGCCATATGCTTGAGAGCCCAATCAAAAATTTTCACAGAACCATTGAAAAGATGAGAACCCCACCTCCTAATCCAAATTCTACATAGTATGGCTTAAATACATCCATCAAAATGCATTCTACTGTTGTACAACTAATTAGAAAAATACAAATATTAAAAAAATAATCATCAAAACATTTTAAAATCCTTCGTTACATTTATGAGGAATGAAGGTGATACCTTTCTTCAGTTTATCTCTTCTGTGTCCTGGTGACAGACTGAAGGCCCTGTGCTCTTGATAAAATGAGAGTCTTCCTGTCTTCAGTTGCTCTGTCCTATGTCCTGCTTGAAACTGAGCGTCTTGTTTTCATGAGGAATGCAGGTGCTCTCTGTCTTCTGCTGCTTTTTGCAGTACCCTGATGACAGCTGATGTTCCCATGGTCATTGGGATTCGAAGTCCTTCGTTACCTGTATTCAGCTGCTCTATAGTGTGTTCTGGTGACATCTCAGAGCCCTGTGCTTTTGACAAATGGATGTGTTCCTGTCTTCATCTAGTCAGTGTTGTGTCATGGAGACAGCTGAGGGCCCTGTGCTCTTGAGGAATGGTCACTGTCCTTAACCCTGTGCTCTTGAGGAATGGTCACTGTCCTTAGCCCTGTGCTCTTGAGGAATGGTCACTGTCCTTAGCTGATCTGCGTTTTGTCCTGGTGATAGGTGAAGGCCATGTGTTGATGAGGAAAGGTGTTGCTTCATATCTACTTCTTATCTACTCTTTGCCATGACCTCGTGACAGCTGGGGGACCTTGTTCTTGAGGAATAAAGAAGGTCCCTGTACTCAGCTGCTCTATGCTGTTTCCTGATTACAACTGAGGGCACTGTTCTCAAAATGAATGAAGATTATTCATTCCTGTCCTCTGCTACTCTGTTGTGTCCTTGTGACAACTGAGGACTCTGTGACCATGAGGAATGAAGATGCTCCCTGTCCCAAGTTGCTCTGTCCTGTGTCCTAATGACAGTTAGAGTCCTGTGATCCTGAAGAATGGAGGAGTTCACTGTCCTCAGGCCCTCTCTGTTGTTCTGTGATGACAGATGAGTGCAGTGTGCTCCTAATGAGTGGAGGTCCCAGCAGTCCTGTCTTCTGCTACTCTGTCCTGTGTCCTGATGATAGGTCAGGGCCCTGTGCTCATGAGAAATGGAGGTGCTCCCTGTCACAAACTGCTCTGTTCTCTGCCATGATGACTGCTTAGAGCCAGGTGATCATATGGAATGGATGTGCTCCATGTCTTCAGCTGATCTGTGCTCTGTCAAGTCAGCTGAGGGCCCTTTGCTCATTAGAAATGGAAGTACTCCATGTCCTATCCTCAGCTACCTGTACTGTGTCCTTGGAACAGCTGAGGTCCTTGTGCTCCTGAGAAATGGAGGTCCTCCCTGTTCTATCCTCAACTATTCTGTGCTTTGTTTTTGTAAAAGATGAGGGCCATGTTCTCATGAGAAATGGAAATGATCCCTGTCCTCAACTGTTCTGTGTTTTGTCCTGGTAACAACAGAGTTTTCTGTTCTCATGAGTAATAAAGTTGCTGCATATCCTAAACTGTTATGTGGTGTGTACTGGTGACAACTTAGAGCCTGGTGATCATGAGGAATGTAGGTGCTCCCTGTCTTCATCTGGTCAGTGTTATGTCATGGTGATAGCTGAAGGCCCTGTGCTCATGATGAATGGTGGCATTCCCTGTCCTCACCTGCCCTGTGTTATTTTCAGGTGACACTTGAGGTCACTGCCCTCATGAGGAATGATGATGCTCCCTATTATTGGCTTCCTCATGCTGTGCCCTTGTGATACTGAGGGCTCATGAGGAATGGAGGAGCCTTCCTGTTTTTGTCAGCTCTTTTAGGCTGCAGTGAAAAAAGGACACCATCAGCACAACTCTAGAGCAGGAAAAGTTTATTCAAGGGCTCATGGTTTCAGATGTCTCAGTCCTTAGATTTTCAGTATCATTCATATATAGCTTACATGGTGATCAAGAAGCAGAGTGTGAGACTCTTCTGGTCAGATGAAAATATATACCCCAAAGCAATGCCCAAATTTCTAACTCCTCCACTCATACCCTATCACTTCACTTAATTCCTATCAGTGCATTAATTCACTGATAGACTTAAGACTCTTAAAACCCAATCATATCTCCTCTGAACCTTTATGCATTTCCTTGTATGTGAGCTCCTGGGGAACACTATATCTGAACCATAAATCTCCCTGTTCTCAGATACTCTATGCTCCATGCTTGGCTCTGGTGACAGCTGAGTGCACCATGCTTATGAAGAGTGGGAGAGCTCCTTGTCTTTTCCTCAGGACTCCTCTGTGTCCTGGTGATAGGTGAGGACCTTGTGCTCACAAGGAATGGAGGTTCTCCCTGTTCTATCCTCTGCTATTTTATTTTTATTTCTTTTCTGTTGTGCCCCGGTAATAGTTGATGGCCTTATGATTATGATGAATGGAGGTGTTCACTGTCATCACTGCTCTGTGTTGTGTCCTGATGACAGTTGAGGGCCCTATTCTCATGAGCAAAGGAGATGTTCCCTGTCCTCTGTTGCCCTGTTCTGGGTCCTGATAACAGCTGAAGACCCAGTATTCATGAGGAATGGAGATCTTCCATGACCTGTTCTCAGATGCTCTGTTCTATGCAATTGTGACATGTGAGGGCCCCTTGCTCATTAGGATTGGATGTGGTCCCTGTCATCAGCTGTACTGTCCTTTGTCCATGTGACAACTGAGTGACTTATACTCATGAGGAATGGAATACTCCCTGTCATCAGATTCTTTGCATGTGCCCTATTGACAACGGAGGGCCCTTTACTCAGAAGGAATGGAGGTATTCCCTATCTGTTGCTCTGTGGTGTGTTCTGGTGAGAGCTGAGGGCCATGAGCTCATGAGAAACTAGGTAATCCCTGTCCTGTTGTCCACTACTCTGCTGTGTCCTTGTGACAGCTGAAGTCCCTGTGCTTATGAGGAATATAGGTGCTACCTATCCTCAGCTGCTCTGTCCCATGTCCTTTTGACAGCTGAGGGACTTGTGTACAAGAGGAATGGAGATGTTCTCATTCCTGTCCTCAGCAACTCTCTGGTATTTCCTTGTGATTCCTGAGAGTCCTGTGCTTATGAGGAATGGAGATGCTTCCTGTCTCCAGTTGTTCTGTGCTGTGCCTGGATGACAACCGAGTGCCATGTACTCTTTATGAGTGGAGATGCTCCCTTTATGGTCCTCTGCTCCTCTGTGCCATGTGCTTGTGACAGGTGAGGACCCTGTGCACATGGGTAATGCAGGTGCTCTCTGTCTTCAGCTGCTCTGTGCTATGTTGCAGTGATTTCTGAGGGCCTTGTGCAAATGTCAATTGAGATGCCCCCTGCCTTGTCCTGAGCTGCTGGGTTCTATGACCTGGTGATAGCTGAGGGCCCTATTGTCAAGAGGAATGGAGGTGATTCCTGTCCTATCTTCTTCTACTCTATCTCGTGTCCTCATGAAACCAAGGACCTTATGCTTATTAAGAAATGAGGTGCTCTGTGTCCTCAGTGCTCTGTGCTATGCCCTGAAAACAGCTGGGGACCCTGAATTCATGAGAAATCAGGTGATTCCTGTCCTGTTTTCAGCTACTCTGCTTTGTCCTGGTTACAGCTGAGGGCCCTTTTCTCAAGAGGAATAAAGGTGCTTCCTGTCCTGTCATTAATTCTATGTCATATGATCTGGTGACAACTGAGGACCCTTTGCTCCTGAGGAATTGAGATGCTTCTTATCCTCAGCTGCTCTCTGGTGTTCCCTGATTAGAGCTTAGATCCCTGTGCTAATGCAGAATGAGGTGGTCCATGACATCAGCTGCTCTATGCACTATCATGATGACAACTGTGTGCTCATGAGGAATGGAGGTCCTCCCTGTCTTGTCTTCAGCTATTCTCTGCTGTGTTGTAGTGACTACTGAGGACCCGGTACTCATGAGGAATAAAGGTGCTCCCTCTCCTTAGCTGCACTGTGCTGTCACCTGGTCCATGAGGACCATGTGCTCATGAGGAATGGAGATGCTGCCTGCTCTCAACTGCTCTGTGTTTTGCCCTTGTGATATATGAGGGACTTGTGGTCATGAGAATGAAGGTGCTCACTGTCCTATCCTCAGTTGCTCTGTGCTGAGTCCTGGTGATGGCAGAGAGTCCTAAGCCCATGAAGAATTGAGGTTCTTCCTGTAATTGGCTGTGCTGTGGTATATCCTAATGACAGCTGCAGGGTCTGTGCTCATTAGAAAAAAAAGATGCTTCCTTATCTGTAGTTTCTCTATGCTGTTATATGATGAGAGCTGAGAGACATGTGCTCACGAGGAATGTAGATTCTTCCTTTCCTCAGCTGCTCTCAGGAGTGTCTTGTTGATATCTGAGGGCCCTGTGAACATAAGGAATGGAGTTCCTCCCTTTTCTGTTCTCAGTTACTCTGTGATGTATCTTGGTGACAGTTCCAGGTCTTTGTGCATGAGGAATGGAAGTGCTGCTCCCTGTTTTCAGCTACTCTCTACTGTGTCCTGGTGACAGATGAGTGCCCTGTGATCAGTAGGAATAAAAGTGGTCTCTATGCTCAAGTGCTCTGTGTTGTTTGGTGACAGCTGAAGGCCCTGTGCTCATGAGGAATGAATTTGTCTCATGTTCTCTTCAACTACTCTGTGGTTGTCCTAGTAATAACTGAGGGCCCTGTGTCCATGCACAATGGACAAGCACAGTGTACTCAGCAACTCTGTCATATATTGTGATAACAGTGAGTGTGCTCTGTTCATTGAAGAGAAATGTCTCCGACACTTCAGGAATGATGATGTGGGTCACACCTCCAGGTAAAGAGCCAAGACCTGCTGAGGAGCTTGCTAAAGGTAAAGAGAATACAGAATGGGTAGTAGAAGCAGATAGTCATAAATACTAACTATGGCCATGTGACCAGTTACAGAACTGAAGATTGTAAGTCACTGCCAAGGATATTTCTTCCCTATTCAATTTAGAATGTTTGTGCATACTTACACATGCATTAAGAGGAAATGTTTGTTACTTTCCTGTTATTTATCATGTAATGTAGTATGGGTTGACTTAACAACAATAATGTTTCTGTTTTTTCTTCTATTCTGAGGAGAGAACTATTATGTTTTCAGTTATATGAAGAATAGTTATATTAGGTGGAATTATGAAGTGTTATTGTGTTGATTTGGAGATTATGATGTAAAGGGTCATGTTTGGATATCCAGTTGACAAAGGGTGGACTTGTAATGATTAATTTGAATTGTCAACATGATTGAATTAATAGATGCCAATGATTAAGAGGCATGTGTCAATGACAGTGTGTCTAGGAATGATTGGAATGTTGGTTAGTGAACTGAGGTGGAGACCCTCCCTAAGCATGGAAATCACTACCCAATATGATGGAATAAAATTTGAAAGAGCAAGGAAGTAGATGCAGATGCAGATGCAACCTCCACTCTTCTTGAATGGGTTCTTGATTGCTGTTTCAATTGCCTCAGGGTATTGGACTCATGCTTCATCACTCTTCCAAAGCCGACTGTGCCAGTGATACTCTAGGTAGTCTCCAGAAGCCTTGGTCTCAGACAAGAGTAATGTTGTTGATGCTTCAGTTCCTGGTGCTTTTGCTCCTTAGTCTGTGCAGTTACTGATTCTTCCAGCTCTCCAGTTGCAGACAGCCATTGTGGACCATCCAGCTTCTGTACATGTAAGCCAATCTAATAATTTCCCTTTTTATAATCATACTTCCTATTGGTTCTGTTCCTCTAGAAAACCCTAATACAGGCCCTGCGCTCATGAGCAATGGAGATGCTCCCTGTTCTCAACTGCCCTGTGTTGTGTCCTGATGATAACTGAAGTCCCTGTTCTCATGAAGAATGGAAGTGCTCCCTGTTCCCAGCTGCTCTGTGGTGTGTCCTGTTGACAGCTGAGGGCCCTGTGTTCATGAGGAATGGATGTTCTCCTATCCTCAGCTGCTCTTTGCTGTGCCCTGATGAAAGATTAGGGTCTGGTGCTCATGAGGAATGGAGAGGCTCCCTGACCTCAGATGCTCTGTGTTCCATCCTTGTGAAAACTGAGGGCGCTGTCCTCAAGAGGAATGGAGGTGCTCCCTGTCCTGTTTCACTATTCCATTCTGTGCCTTTGTGACATCTGAGGGTGCTCCACTCATGAGAAATAATTGAGGTCATCCTTGTCCTGTCCTCAGATGCTCTGAGCTGTGTCCTGCTGACAGCTGAGGCCCTTGTGCTTATGAGTAAAAAAGGGTCTTCATGTATTTAGCTGCTCTGTGCTATGCTGTAGTGACACCTGAGGTCCCAGTTCTCAAGGGGAATACAGGTGCTTCCTGTCCTCTGCTGCTGTGTGTTGTGTTTTGATGACAGCTGATGGCACTGTGCTCATGAAAAGTGGAGGTTCTCCATATTCTGTCCTGAGGAATGGAGGTCCTTTCTGTCCTCAGATGCTCAGTACTCTGTCCTGGGGGCAGCTAGGGTCCTGTGCAAATGAAGACTGTTGGTTCTCCCTGACCTGTGCCCTGCTGCTCTGTGTAGTGTCTTGGTGACATCTGAGGGTCATGTGTTCATGAGGAATAGAAGTGCTCCTTGTTCTCAGTGGTTCTGTACTCTGTCCTGGGAATAGCTGACGGCCCTGTGTTCATGAGGAAAGGTGGTGCCTCCCGTTTTAGTCAGCCTTTAGTCTCCTGTGACTAAAGGACACAACCAGCACAACTGAAGGGGAGGAAAAGTTTGAGCACTCTTGGTTTCAGAGGCCTGTGTCCTTGGAAGTACAGTACCATTCCTGTAGGCTCCAGGTGATGCTCAACATCATGGCAGAAGAGTGTAGGAGAGGGTAGCAGCTCATGTGATGAACCAAAATCAGAGAAAGACTCCCCTACCCAAATACAATATGTACCCCAAAGCTATGCCCCAATATATACCTCCAGCCACATCTTACCACTTCAGTTGCCACTCAGTTAATCCCTATCTGAAGATTAATTCACTCTTTTGTTAAGATTCTTACAGTCCAATCATTACTCCTCTGAATCTTCTCGCCTTGTTTTTAAGGAAAGACACCATATCTAAACCATAACATTGCTTGTCCTTAGCTATCTATGCTCTCTACTGCACCCTGTTGACAGCTGAGAACCATAGGCTCATGGAGAACAAAGGTGTTCCCTGTTCTCTCCTCAGCTCTGTCATGCTGACAGCTGAAGTTCCTGTACTCATAAGGAGTGGTAGTCTCCCCATCTGTCCTAAGCTATTCTGTGCTGTGTCCTTGTGAAGACTGAGCCCCAGAGCTCAAAAAGAATGAAGGTGCTCCCTGTCCTCAGCTGCTCTGTGTTCTGTCCTGGGGAGACAGTTGAAGGCCTTGTGATCATGAATAATGGAGTTGCTCCCTCTCCTCAATCACACTCTGCTCTCTCCTAGTGACAGCTGAGTGCCCTGTCCTCATGAGGAATGGAGGTACTCCCTTTCATCTGTTGCTCTTTGGTTTTTCTAGTGAGAGCTATGGGCCCTGGGCTCATGATGAATGGAGGTCCTGCACATCTTATCTTCAGCTACTCTCCCCTATATCCTGGTGACAGCTGAAGGTCCTGTGCTTATGTGGAATGAAGATGCATAGTCTCCACATCTACTCCATGGCATATCCTGATGACAATCTAAGGCCCTGTACTCACGAGTAATGGAATTGTTCCTTGTTTACAGCTGATCTGTAGTGAGTCCTGTTGATAGCTTAGGACCCTGAGCTCATGTGGAATGGAGGTCATTCCTGTACTATCATCAGCAACTATGTGATCTGCGTGACGATAGCTGTTGGCACTGTGCTTTTGTGTACTGGAGGTGCTGCTCCCTCTTTTCAGCTGCTTTGTGCTATGAACCTGTGATAGTTGAGTGCCTGGCATTCATAAGAAATGGAAGTGGTCCTTGTTCTCAGCCATTCCATGCTCTATCCCTGTGATAGCTGAGGGCATTGATCTTATGAGCAATACAGGTGCTCCTGATAATCACCTGTACTGTGGTGTGTCATGGTGACAGCAGAGGACCCTGTCTCATTGAAAAATTGAGGTGCTTGCTCTCCTCAGCTGCTCTGTGCTGTGCCCCAATGGCAACTGAGTGTACTGAGCTCATGAGGAATGGAGGTGATCCCTGTCTTCAGCTGATTTGTTCTCTGTCCTGGTGATCAATGAGGGCCCTCTTCTCTAGATGAATGGAGGTGCTTCCAGTACTCAGCTGTTTTGTGCTGTGTCCAAAAAAAAATTCACAAATAAAGAATGAAATGAGGGAAATTAGGTGGGTGGCAACCTTGTGGTGTTTAAAACCTATTTCAAAAAGTATTTTGTAGGGGCTGGGGAGATAGCTCAGTTGGTAGAGTGCTTGCCTTGTAAGCACAAGGCCCTGAGTTCGATCCCTAGCACCCAAAAAAAAAAAAAAAAAAAAGTATTTTGTATTGTAGAAATGTTTTAGATCAGATTTTGGTGGTCAATAACTCCCATAAGATATTTAGTTTTTTGTTAAAATTTTCTGTATTCTAAACTTAGTTTTCATTCACATCAGGTTAATATATAGTATTTTGGGACTTTAGCAGAGATTTATTGTGTTTTATTCTCTGTGGATGAGGAGCACTATTTATTTCAAAAGACATCATTCAGGACTGCCATTCCAATATTGTACATGAGTGAATTTAGGTGATTGGTAGTGTGCTGTGGAATAAAGAAAGCCTTTCCTCATACATCATGAATCAGAAAAGCAAAATCAACCTACATGTAAGCTGCTGTCCATTGCAAGCCACAGGAATGAGCTATGTATTTGCAGTCATTCACGTCCTTTGCAAATTGAGTTACAGTTGGTAACTATCTATGCTAAATGAATTACCTCTCAATTTCTAACTGTTGGATATATTATTTGGAAGGTAATGGACATACAGATATTTTTGAAGAGAAGATTAACAATGAATAATTTGCATGTTCATTGAACTTGGTTTTTATTTTCCAACACTTTTTTGCACTTAGTGCCACACAGAAAAGTCCTTTGCTCTTCCCTTTTATAATATTGAGTTTTGCAAATTTGAACAATTGCTCTTTTACAGTTTGATGAAGGTGTCAAGATGTTATTATGCACTAGAAGACTGTGCTCCTAAAACATCACTATCAGGTACTTCTTACATTCATCACTCTTATTTCCCTGAAGAAATATTTGCCAGGGCCTGTGACACTGACATATAGTCTGCATCCTCCACTGGCTGCTAAAAGGATCTTGGTCAATAAGACAGAAGACCTTATGTTTGAGAGGGGAGTGACCCTGCAGTCATTGTCCTGCTAAGGGTCTCTGTTCTCTCCAGGTCCCTATAGGCCTGAGGTATATCTCATAGCCTGCACCTCCCAAGTCGAGGGCAACCTTCAGAGGCTCTTCTCACCCAGGTGGATAGGAGTCACCAGGGCAGCTGGAGGAGCCCACCCTGACCCAGGGAACTACCCTCCCTATGTGTCCTGTTAATCATTCACGTACTCCACCTCATGGGAGGGAGTGCAACCACCATTCCCCTGGAGACAGGAGCCACCAGGCCACAACCAAACCAATTCCTGCCCCACAGAGCACTGCCTGACCATACAGGGTACCACATGGGAGCTCTCCTGGTTTCTGGTGGGTGAAGCCTGCTGAAGAGGGGCCTCAGAGGTGGCCCTCATTCCACAACACTGCCCGCCCCAGGGATGCTATGAACAGAGACTACCCTGAGACAGAGAGCCTGACTGTCTCCTGGAACAGCTTGAGCATTCCAATCTGGATACTGGGAACAGGGTCAAACCCTGGTGATCCAGTCAGCCTCAAGATGAGTTTGGGGAGGTTAGGGAGGTCCCTGCTACATTTCTTGTGTACCACCCTCTCTCATAGCCACCACACTTCCTGGGCCCACCACATGTGAGCACTGGAGAAGGAAAGAGACAACTGAGCAAGAGGACCCAGGAGACTACTGTCTGTACCCTCTGTGATTGTCCCAGAGGTTTATGCAGGGACAAGGGAACCATCAGTTGCCATGTGTGCTGAATGCAGGAAAGGTTCAGGCCTGAATCTACCAACCTGTTGAGGCCTTTCCAGGTCTGGAAAAAGTATCCCCACAAAGAACTCACATCACACTGGGAATTCTCCATTCAACGGAACTTAAACAGGGTCAGGTCTAGTTCCTAGTAGGATGGGAGGGCACACTAGAATATGGTTGTCTTAGGCATTTTTAATCCTTTAAAAATGTATTCATGTACTTTTAGTTTTCCATGGATATAGTACACTGCTTTCATTACATTGTCAATATTTTATTATTTTTTATTAGTAAAACTTCAAAGGGAATCCAGTGACTGACAGGTGCTAGGCCAGCATCCATATCTTAGCTCCAATGACACCTGTTCTCTAGGCTTCTGGCCCTTCATCACACACACTTCTTTGGGGCAACTCCAGAACATTTCTGCCACTGGCATCTCCACACCCCCTGACTGTGGGAGTGGCAGTCATACTGACTTCCTCAGGCCATTTACATAGGCTATTGGCCCATAGGGGAGGGGTGTTACACTGCTGACATTGCCCTGCCTAGGGCTCCTGTCCTCTTAATGTCCATATAGACCTTGGGAACACCTCACAGACCCCACCTCCTACTGCTGAGGGCAACCTGTGAAGGAAAGGCTCAGCCCAGGGAGGTTAGGACACAAAAGTGGAGCACATCCCAGCCCAGGAAACCACCCTCCCTGTGTACCCTGTCCATCCCTAACCTACTCCACGGTCTGGGGGTGAAAGCAACAACTGTTCCTCAGAAGGCAAGGGCCACCTGGGGTGCCCCCACCATTTCTGGCCCCATAGACCACTGCCATGCCACACATGGTGCCCCATGGATGCTCTCTAGGCTACTGGTGGGTGAAGCCAGGTGGAGAGGGGCATCTGAGGTAGCCCTCATCCCAAAACACAGCCCTCCCTGGGGTCCACATGAGCAGACTGCCCCCAGAGACCCCTGACTGTCTCCTGTGATACATTGGCCTTCTAACCTGAATACTGTGGACAGCATCAAACCCCAGTGATCCAGTAAGCCTTGGGGTGAGATGGGTTTGGGCAAGTTAGGGAGGCCCCTCTTCCACTTAACTGTGTCCCTCACTCTCAGTCACCATACTGTCTGAGCCCACAACTCTGAGCAAGGATGCTGTAGCAGGCAAGATACAGCTGTGCAACAGGACCCTGGGAACCACTGTGGGCACCCTCTCTGACCATTCAAGAGAAACATGCAGAGAGTAGGGGACTTTCACTTGGCACTAGGTACTGGATTCAGGACAGATACACACTGGGGCTGAGCAGCCCCTTGAGGCTTTCCCTGGAAAACAAGCTGTCTCCTCTCAAAGCACTAAAATTCCAGGAGACCTCAGTACAACATGGAAGTTAAGCAGGGTCAGCACTTGTTCCCTGTCAAAGCAAGAACAGTTGACTAACTGGGTGCCAAAGGTACACTTTCTTCCTTTTTTTTTTTTTTTACATTTTATAAATTTATTTATAGCAAAGATAAGGATACAAAAGTCTTGCATATATAATTACTCAGAGTCCCTCATTTCTGGGACTGTAGTGCATGGTTACCCAGGCTGCACACCTGAGAACAAGGGTACCCTTAGGCAGTGGGATGTGGCAGCCTGCTTGTGTCCTCTGGCTTAGTACCTTATTCACAAGATTTCCATTCTAAGAACTGACTTAAAAATCAACATTATTTTCAGAAGACTGCAAAGATAGACTACTATGTTGCTTGAAAACAAACAGATCAGGACATCTAATTTTATTTTATCCCCTGATTTATTCAGAACAGACATCAAATTTGACAGTGTCATAATGTCTAAGTTCACACTAAACATTTCTCACTGAATCAAAATTTTGAAATATTTATTTATAAATATTTAAATATAAAGTTAATAGCTATTGTGGAAATTAAGCAGTTTGCTGAATATTTTTTCACACACATTTTCAATTAATTAGTGCTAAAAGTAAGATGTTCATAATTTCTCCAGTATCAAACTGAACACAAAACTAACTTAAAATAGTAAGATGCAGGTTCTAATACAATTTTTCTAGTTAGTCATATCAACTTGGACAAATCATTTTAGATCACTGCCTTCACCCACTTCAAGCAGGGATAATCTTATCTTAATCTGCCCCCTAAATAAGCAGACATAAGTGTAAGGAAACCATGCCAGATGTGGGAAATCACATAAGGGATTTTATTAAACAAACAAAGTGTCTCCCTGCAGGGTAAAAGAGAAAATGAGAGGAAAATAAAGGGAACGAGAAAGGGAACATGCTAGAGAGAGTGGAAAAGTGAGGAGGATAGAGAAAGTGAGTAGGAGAGAAGTATGAGAAAAGATGGCGGGGTAGCTACCGTGAAGTAGTTGACTTCCACCAGGCTAACAGGGGACCAATAATGGAGAAGGATAATTGCAAGCTGACTGATGAACCAATAGCTAGCTAGGATGTTCACAGACTGACAATAGTTGGGAGGCAGTGAAATGGCTGCAATAGAAAGGGCAGGGGGAGTAGCTTTGTACATTACATTCCTCCATTTCTGTTTATATAAGAAAATCTTTTGTTCTCCAGTTTTTTTTGAAGACTTCTCTCCCCTTCCTGCCTAAGTGACTGGGGCTGGTTTTGCAGGTGACATGTAAAATGTCCATGCTTCTAGGGGCAGTCTTCAACTTCCAGACTTCCAGAGGCACATAGTTTTCATGGACCTTATTTCCGCAATTTGACTGATTCCTTATTTCTACACTAACTGCCCATCCCCAATTCTGGTTACATTCACCCCTCTAATTTTAGGAACTCCTTTGCTGTAGGGAAAGGGGATTGATGAATGCTATGGCTTCTTCGAGCTGGAAGGGGACAGTGTGGGGCAAGCAGTTTGGAGTTCCCTTTTTAGAAATTGGGTCAATTGATGGGTCCATGGTAGAAGTCTGGTTGGGGAAGAGCAGGTCATACAGGCAACTGGAGATGGGTGCTTCTAGGAGAGAAGAACAAAAAGACATTAGTACTGAAATGAGATTGATACAATATAAGTGTTGCAGAATCTGGAACATGCCAATGAATATCATAAAGATGACACAAGTCCTCACCAGGGGGTGGAAGAACTGAGAAATTGTACCCATAACAAGGCCTAGCAAAGGCTGGAGAGGACAAGGCCTTTGTTTGGGAACTTTAACATTGTCCAGGTTATCAGGAATGCAAACACAACATTTAGTGGAGATCTCTATACTTCTGTTACTAGCAAACATAGATTAAGCCTACCTGTGTCTGTAGGCCTTAAACTGACTAAAACTTCTAACTCTGGCAGTTTCGCTTGATAGTTATCAGGCACATTTGCCTAAAAATATCTCTTTTGTACCTTTTAGTCTTTATTCTAGTGGGCTAATATAAGTGTACATCTTAAGTTACATTTAAGTATTATTTCTTTTAAATGCCCAAGAATGGCTAAATTTTGGTTTTAACTGTTTTGCTAGTGTTTAAGATCAAGCTTGTCAAAGTGATCTGTTCCTGTCTATTAAAGAGTCAGCTGAGTTCCCACAGGGGTCACTCATAGAGAACATAAGAACAGTGTCTTAACTCCATTAGTGTCATTGGTTAGGCTGGGTCTCCTCCATGAGTTGGCTTCCTTGAAAGCACCAGGGATGTCTCCCTTTTTCCTTGATCCTCTTCTGCAGTAGGGGCACTGAGTGACTTTTCCTCTAGTGGCCTCATCAATCTCTTTGATCAGAAGGTTGTGTGACCCAGAGTTGCAAAGCTCCTTAGAGAAAGTCCTCTTGTTCCCTGGATTCAGGCTGACTTTGTGGGCAAGACCCAAATATGGACTTTTCTTGACCTCTGTATTTAATCTCAATCTCTAAATTTGATCTTAACCATCAAGCAAGTCAATCTCACCAGTCATAAAGTAAGAGTACTGGGCTTTAACTTCAATGTCTATGACTTTACAGTTATTTACCCGCTTTTATCTAATTGAGGTTTACATTATCTGTCCTGTAGGAGTGATGGCTTACTATTCCAAGTTAATTTACGGTGTTCACTCTTGAAGCAGTACAACAATTGATCAGGCAACAATTAGAGTTTACAAGAAAAATACAAAATGGAATCACCAACAGTAAAACATTAGTTTGTGCAATAGATATCTTGACTTTTGGCTGAGTTATTCATTATATCCCCTGTTTGAGATCACAGTAATCTTTACTACTTTTGAACACAACTTTAAATGAGGTAAAGTCTGGCTTACTTTGGGGCCATTCTAATGTGCAGCAGGGTTGTGTGGCAGAGCCTTATCTGAGGTGAGGCAGGGCTTTTAGCTCTGTTCTCTGATGGAAATGCAGATCTAAAGAGTTATGTCAGCAATCTTTATATATGTGCAATGTTAGGTTCCAAAGTTACTGTTAGGTGGGCAGGAACCAGAGAAGGGAGCTGATGAAACACTGGTTATCTAGGAAAAGAATTACTTTCTGCCCAAGAGCTGTGTGCCTGAGATCAATATACTGCCACAGCAGTTAGGAATCTTGTTTCCCTGCACAGGAGCTCTCCCAGGCACCAGGCATGCCACAGTCATGAGGTCAGAGACCCCATTCTCAGTCACTGTTGTCCCATTTTTGCTACTGTGCATTATACTCTTTCTTAAATGTCATTTTAATAAGTTTACATATATTGACTCCTGAGCCTATACAAACATTACTTAACACAATTTAACATTATATCTAAAACATGAATTAAAGAAAGGCTGAGAGAGCTTTTAAGTTTCCCTTTGTGTGGCAAAGTGGTAAAATGCTTTCATGCTTAACATTTAAACAAATCAGGCTCTCAATAACTTTTAGGAATACATTTAACAAATTTTACATACACCCTATTGATGACAGGTCCTACATAGAACATTAAATGATAGGTTTACCATTACAGACAAGTTTAATTTGAATAATAGTAGCTTGATAAATTTTCTGCTTTAAAGGCTTGTATATCTGGAAAATATGAACACATTTAATATACAAAGAATAATGTTTAAGTATGTTACCCCATGGAATAACTTTGTAAATTAATCAGATATCTCTAACAAACACATTTGAGTAATTCCATACATGTCAACTCTAACTCACTCATCTTATTGTGAAAAAACCAAGATATCAGACAAGTGTAAAAAAAACAAGATGCTAGACAAGTGTAAACAGTATTTGATGTCTCTTTCCTGTTGAAGAAAAGTCCTAGAAAAATTGATGTTAGACATTTTATAAATATCAGCATTTTATTAGTTTGACCACCTACAGACTTGTGAGTTAATTTTAAAGACATTTTATTCGATTAGTTTACACAATTGAAACTGAACTTTTTTAAATCATGTGAATTAAAAATATTTGGATCCATTTTTAAAATTTTAATTTTTATGCACACTTAGATTTAACACAAAAGCAAAGGCCTTGTAATGCTTATCTCCATTGCAATGTAACAGATGTTCAAAAATAACTCTAGAGTTAAATAAAAAGAACTGGTCAAAAATCATTAACCTAGGTTTGTAGGATCAAAATCGTGAGCTCAAAAACATAGAATTTAAGGAAAACAAAGTCCTAGAAGAAAAGTGATAATGGCCATTAATTATAGCATGAGAAAGAGAGAAGAGGTGAAAGGGAGAGAAAAAGTATTCTGAGTTGCAGCCCAGGAGAAATTTTAAATGGACACCTTTTTTCTTTGGGTTTGAGACTGGTCTCCCACTGAGCATTCTGGCTTCCTCCATTTACATTTCAATGTAAGCCTTGACTCAGATCTGAAAGAGGCTAACAGGTAGGCTAACAGGTCATACTCCTTACTGGGACATGCCACTGATGGTTGGGCTGGTTACTCCCTCCACACTGGCGTATGTGGGATCTCCTGGCAGGAGAACTAGGTAGGCTGGACCAGGAAATGGAAGCATAATCAGAACGGGGTAAAGTAGATGGAGAAGCAGGAGAAGATGGGGAAACAGGGGCCAGATGCTCCTGAGCCTGCAGGAAGAGCGAAGAAGCAAGAAGAAGAGACTTGAAGATAAGGAATCTCTTTTCATCTGCCCACTCACTCACGGAAGCTGTGTGCCATTACACAAATGAATTTTGATGGCTTTAAGTCAGGGGTCAGGAGAATGGTTCCCAGGGTTGAATCTGCCAGATTGGAGGACACAGAGCCCATGGGGGAGACTGATATAGCTGAGCCTGTGGCCAGGGCATCCTGAGGCCAGAGTACTGGGCTGGAGATGAGGGGCAGCACTTTGATTGTGTCATCACACAAGCACCCATATGTGTGCTCATTCAATTATATTAAGAATTATAAAAATAGGTAAATCTTTATGAAAATATTTCTTCTTATCATAGTTTAGGAATTCTTGCCAATGTCAATAGATTGTCTGTCATCAACCATAGCCTTAGGTACTCGAACAGTCATATTGTCCATAGATTTGGTCCAACAGATTTGGCAGCCCAGCAGTGATTAGTCTGTGAGTCCATAAACCAGATCAAGCATGTCATTCTCATCATCAGCTTCTCATATATGTGATCTTCAAAGATGAGGTGACAGGTAGAGGAAACCAGGGTTCCCTCAAAGGCACCAAAACCATGAAGATTTCAATTATTTTTGACCATAACATCTAGTAGAGTCACCAACTTTTCCTTTGGTTGTTAATGTTACACCTTTTCTGTTTATAAAGTGGACCATTACCTTATCTTCTGAGCTGCTCCACCCCCACAAAGTCAACCACCATCTTGCCCGCACACCACTGCCCAGGCCTGGAACCAGGTTCCCTGGTAGGCCGCCGGCTCCCACACGGGGTCCAGTGAGGAGTAGTGGGCGGTGAGCCAGGCCACCCGGGCCCGCTGAGGTGAAACACAGGAGCCAGCCACACCCAACAGCGGCCATCGCCCACAGTTGCTAGCTGCTGGATGGATGGAGGCTGCCACAGAAAGGAGGCGGAGGAGTCCCGGAGCCAGACATGATGCCCAAGGGCTGCAGGGAGAGGCAGAACATCCTGGTGCAGTCCTGATCAGAGCTGCAGCATGCCAAGGACTCCAAGCACCTTCCTCATGACCTATGAAGTCATAGCCCTACTCTTCCTTCTTTAGAAACCTACTTATGTCCTTTTATTGTCCATGGACAGAGTACATAGCGCTAATTAAGTAGTCAATACTATTTTTTATTTATTTTTGGTAAAGATGGGACAGAAAACCAGTGACTGACAGGTGCTAGCCCAGCACTCCACTACTGAACTCCAGGGAAAGCTGTGCTCTAGGCTCTCGGGTCTTCACCATACACACACTTCGTTGGATTACTCCCAGAGCCATTTGCTCTACCTTCACCCCAACACTCCAGAGAAGTGGCAGTCACCATGATCTCCTCAGGCAACTCACATATGCTAATGGCCTGCAGGGGGAGAGGCAATACCCTATAGTCATTGTCCTGCCAAAGGTTTTTGTCCTCTCCTGGTCCTTACAGGCCTTGGGCACACCTCACAGACCTCAACTTCCACTGCCAAGGGCAAACTACAGAGGCTCTGCTATTTCCAGGATGGTTAGGAGTCTCCAGGGCAGCTGGAGGAGCCCACCCTGGCCCAGGGCACCACCCTCCCTGTGTACACTGTCAATCCCTCACCCACTCCACTGGTTGGGAATGAGTGCAACCGCCATTCCCCAGGAGTCAAGGGCCACAGAGGTCATGCCCCCACCACTTCTGACCCCAAGGACCATTTCCATACCACACAGGGAGACTTGTGAATGCTTTGCAGGCTTCTGGTGGGTGAAGCCTGCTGAAAAGGGGCAGCAGAGGTGGTCCTCATCCCACAAGGTCCAACCCTGGGTAACAAGAGACTGCCCCTAGACAGAGAGCCTGACTGTGTCCCAGGACAGCATAGGTCTTACAACTTGGATACTGGTGACAGGGTCAAACCCTAGTCATCCAGCAAGCCTCAAAGTAAGAAGGGTTTGAGCAGGTTACAGAGTCCCCTGTGTGACAGGCGAGACCCAGAGTCCAGGGTTACACCACATGCATCTAAGATGGTGACTGTCAGAGCCAAAGGGCATGCGAATGCGCCTTGAGAAAAATAGGAAGCGTTTACTGTTGGCTGTATGATAATTAGTTCAGTCGCTTAGCGCGTGGACAGATATATCTTACATGTATGCTTGAGCTCGTAATCGCTTGACCTTTAATAGGATTGGATGGACATATCTGGTTACAATTGCTTATGCATGAGACTGCTTATATATTGAGGGTGTTATCTGAATAAAGTGGAAGCTGCTTCATGAACTTCTGAAGAGTACGTGTCATTTGTCCCTCTGGTCGGCGGCAAGCGGCACCCTGCTCCTTTTCATTTGTGATGGGCTGACAGATCTGACTCCATGAGAATGATATAAGCCAGACTGTAAGGGAAATGACTAAACAGACTCTATTTTGCTCTGAGATTCAATGTTATGTAGGAAATAAGCTTGTCCCATGGGAACACCCCGCCTCTGTGCCCATCATCAGTTGGTGTGACATGTTTAATAATATACAATGGCAACTCCTATGTAGTAAAGAATTGCTCTCTTTTGATTCCTATTGCTCCTAAACAATGTACCATGTGAACAGTGATTGTGTGGATGTTAGCAACTGTTCTTTAGTTTGTAAGTCATTTTGACCCACTTCCCACTCTGTCATTGATCTCACGATGTTAATGTGCAATTTCAAATCATAGTAACAGACACTTATGATTTATGTGATTTTTGGTATGAGAACCCCTGTAACCCTGTGGTTGGGCTGTTCTCCCAATAGCCATTTTTGGGGCATCGTGTGAGATAGTCAGCTGACCAGCTTAATAAAGACTCTCAAATTTGGACTTCTCAGTGGTGATTGGACTGTTCTTAAATTGCTCCCCATAACATTTGGAGGTTCCAGTGAGATCCTCACTGCCTGGTGGGTAACCACCACTCACCACTGACCTGGGAACTCCTGTGGAGGGGAGAGGCCACAAAGTTGTTCCCAGGGGAAGGCCTCTGAGAGATGTTCCTCAGCCACAGGCTGCAAGGTCTGTGGAGCCCTGCCACAGGACTGAACTAAATTCTCTGAGACAGTCACCTGTTTCTGCACCCCTGGGGGACCGGTAAGTCTGTTTCTGGTGGATCTGCATGTGGGGACTCTGAGGAAGGCTGGACGCAGCATTATTTCCAGGGTTCAGGCCTGGCAAGACATTACTCAGTTCCTCTGGTCTGGAATCTGGAGTGGCCACTTGTCTGTGTCTTTGGTGTTTTAATCTGTTCTGTGTGTTTGTCCTTTTTTTTTTTTTTTTTTTTTTTTTTTTTGTTGTTGTTGTTGCCTTTAAGTGTAAGCATGGGTCAGTCTCCCTCAGGGCAGTCATGTACTCCCCTCCCCTCCAGTGCATGTTAACTAATTTCCAGAAATTCCAGAAGAGAGCCAATGGCTATGGAACCTGCTGCAATGTCTTTTCTCTCTCTCTAAATTCTGTGAGAGAGAATGACCAACTTTTGAGGTCAGATGGCCCCCTCAGGGGTCCACCAAATTGTCTTTGGGCAACCTGAACATCCTGATCAAATGTTTTATAGTCAAATTTGGGTTAAAAAAATGGTTAAAAATGTTTTTAGCCATGTTTGCTGAAGCTTACATTAAAATGTAAACTGCTGTCAAAAGGAACTTCCAACTATTGGAGTTGGTCCACCAAAATGCCAGGTTAAAATTTAATGGCTGCTATCCAAGAGACCAGAAAAACCAGTTTAGAGCAAGACCCCAACCTGAGGGGGCTCTCCCAAGGAGATCAATGGAAGCAGGTTCCCTTGCTGTCTCTTCGGGAAACTCCTCCAGGGAGGGATAGGGCATAACCTTTGTCTATATTTTCTTAATTCCTTTTCACCTCTGATGAGAGGGACTGCATCAGGATGGAGGCCAAAAAGACTTTAAAATTCTATCTTTTTGACTTCATAATTTTGATCTGGTGTGCCTAAGTTAATTTTTGATCAGACCTATTTTATCCAATTATAAAGTTTTCTTAATGCTCTGTTACATTGAGAGACCAGTTTACAAGGGTTAACTCTCAATCTAATGGGTTTTAAAAAATAATCTATAAGGTCTTTGCCTTTCTGTTTATTTTATGTATATGTACACCAGTGTATTGTCATGTCTACATATATTTGGTACCAAAATTGACACATGAGCTAATAAATTAAAATTTTAAAAAATGGATCCAAATGTTTTTGATTTACATAATTTAAAAGGTTTTTAAATTGGGTAAACAAAAATATGGCTTTCAAGTTCTAACACAGTTTTGTTTCCAGGTGGTCAAAAATAAACAAAATGTTAATTTTATAAAATGTCTAATATTCATTGTTTTTAGGTTTTTCTTCAACAGGAAAGAAATGACTGATATGGCTAAATACAATTATCAGATATCTCGTCTTTTAAAAAATAACTAAATTAGATTTAACATGTATGGGATTGATCATGGATGTGTTAGAGATATCTAATTGGTTTAAAAAGTTAAAATGCTAACTGTTAAATATAACATCAAGTACTCTTAACTCCTTAAATTCCACAGGGTAACATACTTAAAACATTTTTGGTGTTTTCATAAATTGGTAAATAAAAAGAGGATTTAAATTTACTTTGTGTTATCATGAAAAAACAAAGGTACTAAAAATCTTAACAGGTATTATTCTATATAAAGGGTCCAAAATTTCAACTGTATTTAAATAGAGTACTATGAGTAACAAAGCATTTCATCGAACTAAAATGGAGTAATTTATCTAAATTCAGAAATTTATAAGGGTTGTTTCAGAATGTAAATTTTAAAAAAGGGAATCAACTGATTAAAAAATTAAACCATTACAAGGTTTTAGATATAAAAATATATTTAGTAAATAATGTTTCTAGGTAAAAATGTATTTATGGGATAAAATAAAGCTGTAATACAGCTAAATTAACAGTAAGAGGGTCTAATTAAGAGATTTAAAACAGTGTAAATTAAGGATAAATTTTAAAAGGTTTATGTGTATATGTAACAACAGTTCAAACTTTTCAAGGTTTTTTCCTAAGGTCAAATATTAATGTACTTAAATAAACCAAATTTCGTCTATATGCTAAAATGACCAATAATTCTGAAAGCATTAATTTACTCTTAACATTGTATCTGTTAAGTTTTATTCTCTAGAGCAACTAGTCTTAAAAATTGGGGGTTTGTACAATTCCGGTTAAACAGCAACTGTTATTTTAGAGTATTGTGCTACATTATAAAGTCTAAATTTTCTTTAAAAGTTAAACATGGTTAATATAAAAACATTGATACAATTATTATTCTATTACTCTTTTTTATATATTAAATGTGTTCATATCTTCCAGGTATACAAGTCTTTATACAAGTCTTTAAAAGGTTTAAAAGAACATTTTATCAAGCTGGTGTTCTCCAACCTAAAGCTATAATGGTCAATTTAAACTTATCAAAATAAGAAATTTTGTTGGATATTTATTTATATCATTTAGTGTTCTGTAACTGGACCTGAACTTTCTGTTACCTTCTGCACTAGGATAGAAATGTAAATGTATTTCTAAAAGATAATGAGAGTCTGGTCTCTTTAAAGGTTAATATCATGAAACCGAAAAACATTTAGCCACTTTACTACACAAAAGGAAGTTTAAAAGCTCTCTCAGCTTTATTTGTTTCATGTTTTAGGTGTAATATCATACTGTGTTAATTAACATTTATATAGACTTAGGAAATAATATATGTAAATTTTATAAAATGAAATATAAAAAAAGATAAAGATCAGCTTCAGAACTAGACCACTTTTCCTAAGATTTTGAAGAGTCCTGCCTTACCTGAGATAAGACTCTGCTTCCTACCTTACTACATGTCACAATGGCTCCAAAATAAGTCAGACTTCAGCTCATTTAAAGTTATATTCAAAAGATTGATTTTTTTTGTTATAAAATTACTGTGATCTCAAACAGGGGATATAATATATAGCTCAGCTAAAATTTAAGATAGCTCTTACACAACTAAATATGTTTTTACTGTTGTTAATTCCATTTTGTATTTTCCTTGTAAACTCTGTAACTGTTGACTGATTAATGTTTTACAGAGGTACTGCTTCAAGAACAATCTAAATTAATTTGAAATAATAAGTCATCACCTATAGGACAGATAATATAAACTCCAGTTTAATAAAAGTTGGTAAATAACTATAAAGTCATAGACATTAAAGTTAAAACCCAGTGTTCTTACTGTATGACTGGTAAAACTGACTTGCTGGATGCTTAAGATCATAGTCGTGCTCTCTGTCTAAGGGCAGTCTCTGTGCATTGTTACCCAGGGTAGAGCCTTGTTGTGGGATGAGGGTCAGCTCTGCTGCCCCTCTTCAGCAGGCTTCACCCACCAGAAGTCTGCAGAGCACCTACAGGGCACCCTATGTGGTATGGCAGTGGTTTATAAAGTTAATAGGTATTGTGGAAATTAAGCAGTTCACTGAATACTTTCTCACACACATTTTCAATTAATTAGTGCTAAAAGTAAGATGTTCATAATTTCTCCAGTATCAATCTGAACATAAAACTAACATAAAATAGTAAGATGCAGGTTCTAGCACAAATTTTCTAGTTAGTCATATCACCCTGGACAAGCCATTTTAGATCTCAGCCTTCACCCATATCAAGAAGGGGTAATCTTATCTTAACCTTACCCCTAAATAAGCAGACGTAAGATTATGTGGTTACATTTTGCTAAATCACTAATCACAAGGTAACATATATAAGACCTTTATCATTACCAGCTATTTTCTAATATTTGACTGACAATGTTTATAATTTAACCAAAGCAAAAATTGCATGTTTAATACTATAAAATTCATTAGTTATACGAGGTGAAGTAAAATGCTAAAGCTAGTCATCATAAATCCATTCAGTCATGTTCTCATTCAATTATATTAAGAATTGTAAAAATAGGTAAATCATTACAAAAATATTTCTTCTTATCATAGTTTAGGAATTCTTGCAAATGTCAATAGATTGTCTGGCATCAGTCACGGCCTTAGGTACTCAAACAGTCATATTGTCCATAGATTTGGTCCAACAGATTTGGCAGCCCAGCCGTGATTGGTCTGTGAGTCCATAAGCCAAATCAAGCATGTCATTTTTGTCATCAGTAACTGTGTCTAGCTTCTCATATATGTGATCTTCAAAGATGAGGCAATAGGTAGAGCAAGTCAAGGTTCCCTCAAAGGCACCAAAACCATCAATATTTTAATTATTTTCAACCACAACATCTAGCAGATTGTCACCAACTTTTCCTTTGGTTGTTAATGTTACACCATCTCCGTCTACAAAGTGGACTGTTGCCTTATCTTCTGAGCTGCTCTGCACCGAGTGCCACTGCCCAGGCCTGGCCCCAGGTTCCATGGCAGGCTGCTGGCTCCTGCATGGGGTTCAGTGAGGAACAGCGGGTGACTAGTTGGGCCACCCAGGGCCTCCCAGGTAAAATGCAGGAGCCAGCCACTCCCCACGGTGGCCATGGCACATGGTCGCTAGCTGCTGGTTGGACACAGGCCACCCCCGTGGCTCGGAGGCAGAGGCTTACAGCTGGGCATAATGTCACCCTAGGGTCGTTAAGGGGCAGGACATCCTGGCACAGTTCTGCTCTGAGCTGTAGTATGCCAAGGACTCTGCGACTTCCTCATTACCTATAAAGCCACAGCCCTACTCTTCCTTCTTTAGAAACCTACTTATGTCCTTTTTGTTGCCCATGGACACAGTACAAAGTGCTAACTAAGTAGTCAATACTTTTTAAATTTATTTTTGTGGAAGATGGGACAGAAAACCAGTGACTGACAGGTGCTAGGCCAGCACTCCACTACTGAGCTCCAGGAAAAGCTGTGCTGTAGGCTTTCAGGTCTTCACCATACAGACACTTCGTTGGGTTACCCCCAGAGCCATTTGCTCTACCTTCACCCCAACACTCCAGACTTGAGAAGTGGCAGTCGCCATGATCTCCTCAGGCAATTCACGTACGCTAATGGCCTGCAGAGAGATGGGAAATACCCTAAAGTCATTGTCTTGCCAAAGGTTTCTGTCCTATCCTGGTCCCTACAGGTGTGGGATACACCTCACAGACCCCAACTCCTACTGCCAAAGGCAAACTGCAGAGGCTCTGCTATCCCCAGGGTGGTTAGGAGTCTCCAGGGCAGCTGGAGGAGCCCACCCTGGCCCAGGGCACCACCCTCCCTGTGTACACTGTCAATTACTCACCCACTCCACTGGTTGGGAATGAGTGCAACCGCCATTCCCCAGGAGTCAAGGGCCACCAGGGTCATGCCCCCACTACTTCTGACCCCAAGGACCACTGCCATACCACATAGGGTGCCCTGTGGGTGCTCTGTAGGCTTCTGGTGGGTGAAGCCTGCTGAAGAGGGGCAGCAGAGGTGGCCCTCATCCCACAACAAGGCCCTACCCTGGGTAACAATGCACAGAGAATGCCTTAGACAGAGAGCACAACTACATCCCAGGACAGCTTAGGTCTTCCAAATTAAATACTGGGGACAGGGTAAAACCATAGTCATCCAGCAAGCCTCAAAATGAGAAGGGTTTTGGTAGGATGCAGAAGCCCCTACTCCATTTCACTGTATCTTGCCCTCTCTCTTAGTGACCACATTACCTGGGCCCATGACAGTTGTGCACTGGATCAGGCAAGGGACAGCTGACCCAATATTCCCAGGGGATGACTATGGGCTTCTCCCAGAGGAACATACAGGGACTAGGGGACTTTCAGTTGCCATGGACACTGAATGCAAGAGAGGTGCAGACTGGAGCCAAGCAGCCTATTGAGACATTCCTTGGTGCCCAAATAGTCTCCTCACAAAGCATTCACATCCTGAGAGATCTCAATTCCCCTCAGAAGCAAAGCAGGGTCAGTACTGGTTCCAAGTGGGATGGAATAGCCTGAGAATATATGGGTGCCCTAGGCATTATTTCTTCTTCAAGAAATGTGTTCATGTCCTTTTAGTTTTCCACAGATACAGTACATTGCTTTAATTAAGTAGTCAATTGTTTTCTTAACTTATTTATATGCGAAGCTGGGAAGGGAACCTGGAGACTGACAGGTGCTACGCCAGCACTCCACCAGTAATCTCCAAGGCTAGTAGTGCTCTAGGCTCTTCGGCCACAGAAACACACTCTTCTTTGGGACACCTCCAGAGCCATTTTTGTGACCTGAATCCCCACAGAGTGTGACTGCAGGAGAGGCAGTCACCCTGACCTCCTCAGACCATTCACATAGGCTGCTGGCCTGTGAGGGGAGGGGTGCTACCCTGCCACCATTGCCCTGCCTAGTTTTCCTATCCTCTCAATATTCATACAGGCCTTGAACACAACTCAAGGCCTGTACCTCTACTGGTCAGGGCAATGTGGGGAGGCCAGGCTCTCTTCAGGGAGGTTAGAACTCACCAGAGGAGCACATCTAACCCAGAAAATCACCCTCATCATCCCTATGTACCCTGTCCATCCCTCACACTCTCCACTGCCTGCGGTTGAGTGCAACCACCATTCCCCAGGAGTCAAGGGCCACTGGGGCCGTGCTTCTCCCCTGTTTCTTGCCCCACAGACCACTACCATGCCACACAGTGTGCCCCATGGGTGCTCTCCAGGTTTCTTGTGTGTGAAGCCAGGTGGAGAGGGGCATCTGAGGCAGCCCTCATCCCAAAACACAGCCCTCTCCAGCATTGCCATGAGCAGAGACTGCCCCCAGACAGAGAGCAGAACTCTCTCCCAGGACAGCTTGGGTCTTCCAAACTGAATATTCAAACCCTAGTGATGCTGCAAGCCTCAGGGTGAGATGGGTATGGGCAGGCTAGGGAGGCCTTTGCTCCATTTCACTATTTTCTGCACCCCCTATTAGCCACCACACTTTCTGGGCCCACACCACTTGGGCACTGAAGCAGGCAATAGAAAACTGAGAAGAATGACCCAGGGAATAACTGCTCCCTCTCTGCTTGCCCCAGAGGAGCATGGAGGAACAATTGGAATTTTATTTGCCACTGCACCATGGGTGCAGGAGAACTGTATGCCACAGCTGAGTATCCCCTTAGGACCTTCCCTGGCAGCTGAGCAGTCTCCCCACAAAGCACTAAAATGCCATGAGATCCCGGTTCATCCCTGAAGCTAAGCAGTGTCAGGCCTGGCTCCCTGTGGGATGGGGAGACCAAAGGAAAATATGGGTGCCCTAGTTATTCTTTGTTCTTTAGAATTGTCTTTGTGTTCCTTTAGTTGTTCATGGACACAGCACATTACTTTCATTAATTAGTCATTCCTTTATTTATTTATATGTGAAGCTAGGAAGGGAACCTAGTGACTGACAAGTGCTAGACCAGCACTCCACCACTGAACTCCAAGACCAGTTGTGCTCTAGGGTCTTGGACCTTCACCACACACACACCCTTCTTTGGAATTCCTCCAGGGTCATATACATTACCCATGCTCCCACACCCCTGAGGCTTAAGGTGTGGCAGTCACCCTAACCTCTTCAGACCATTCACTTATGCTCCTGGACTTTGGGAAGATGGGCACTACCTTGCAGTCATTGTCCTGCACATTGTCCCTGTCTTCTCTGGTCCCTACAGGCCTGAGGCCCACCTCATGGCTCCCACCTCCCACTGCCAAGGACAACCTGGAGAGGTCTGGGTCTCCCCAGGGAGGTTAGGGCTTGCCAGTGGAGAGGGAGGAGTCCACCCTGGCCCAGGGCATCACCCTCCCTGTGTACCCTGTCCACTCTTCACTCACTCTACCTCCTGGGAGTGCTTGTAACTGCCAATACCCAGTAGTCAGGTCCACAGGTCACAAACTCACAGATTCCTGCCCCACAGAGCACCGCCTGGCCCATAGGGTTCCCTGTGGGCACTCTCCAGGTTTCTGCTGTGTGAAGCCTGCTGAGGAGGGTCAACTGGAGGCAGCCCTTATCCCACAAAACAGCACTCCCCTGTGTCACAGTGAGCTGAGACTGCCCCTAGAGAGAGAGCATGACTGTCTTCCGGGACAGCTTGGGTCTTCCAACTGGGATACTGGGGAGAGGGTCAAACCTCCAGCAAGCCTCAGGGTGAGATGAGTTTGGGAAGGTTAGGAAGGCCTTTGCTCCATTTCACTGTGTCCCACCCTATCTTTTAGTCACCACACTCCCTATTATATAAGCGTACTGGAGCAGGCAAGGAAAAGCTGAGCCAATAGACCCAGGGGATGACTTTAGGCTCCCTCTCTGATTGTCCCAGAGGAGCATGCAGGGACAAGAGGACTTTCAGTTTCCATGGTCACATGCAGGAGAGGTGTAGGCTCAAGCTTAGCAGGTTATTGAGGTCTTCCATGGTGCCCAAACTGTCTCACAAAAAAGCACTAACATCCCATGAGATCTCTTGGTTTTCCAAGGAAGCTAAGAACAGTCAGGCCTGATTCCAAGTGGGATGGGTGAGAATAGGAAAATACGGGTACACATGAATACAGAAATGTATTCATGTCCTTTTAGTTTTCCATGGCAATAGTACATTGCTTTAATTTAGTAGTCAATTATTTTCTTAAGTTATTTATATGAGAAGCTGTGAAGGGAACCTAGTGACTGGTGGTTGCTAGGCCAGCACTCCACCCCTTTGCTCTAAGACTACCATGCTCTAGGCTCTTGGGCCTTCAACACACAAACACTCACACACCTCTTTTGGGCACATCCAGACCCTTTTCTGCAACCAGCACCACCACACACCATGGTTGTGTGGTGTGAAGGAGTGGCAGTCACCCTGACCTCCTCAGGTCATTCACATATTCTGCTGGGAGAGTGGTGCTACCCTGCCATCATTGCCCTGCCTAGGATTCCTCTATGGGTCCTTATCGGACTAGTTCACACCTCACTGCTACCAACTTCCACTACAGAGGGCAACCTGCAGGGGCCAGGCTGTCCCCAGGTAGGTTAGTAGCCCATCCAGACACAGAGCATGACCCTCTCTGTTTACCCTGTCCTTCCCTCACCAAGTCCACTGCCTGGGGTTGAGTACAACCACCATTCCCCAGGAGTCAAGTGCCACAGGGGCCATGCCCCTACCTACTCCTGCCCCATGGAGCAAAGCCTGGCCACACACACATGCCCTGTGGGCACCCTCCATGCTTCTGGTGGTGAAACCTGTTGGAAAGGGGTATATGGAGCCAACTCTATCCTCCAACACTGCCCTCTCCAGTGTTGCCATGAACAGAGACTTCACCCAGATAGTTAACATGAGTATCTCCTCAGAGAGTTTAGGCCTTCCAACCTGGATACTGGGGACAGGGTAAAACCTAAGTGATCTAGCAAGACTGGGGGTGTGATGGGTGTTTGCTCCATTTCACTGTGTCCCCCCATCTCTCTTAGCTACCACACTGCTGGGGCCCACCAAACATTGGTGCTGGAGCAGGCAAGAGTCAACCAAGCAAGAGGACCCAGTTGAAGACTGTCTGCTCCCTCTCTGCTTATCCCAGAAAAACATGCAGAGACAAGGGAACTTTCAGTTGACATGGACACTGAATGCAGATAGTCCAGGAGCCTCCAGAATCCTTCCCTGGTGCTTAAGCAATCTCCCCTCATAGCCCTCACATTCTGCGGGATATTTGCACCCCCTCTGACAAGCTAAGCAGGGTCAGGCCTGGTTCCAAGTGGGATGGGAGACCACAGGAAAATATTGTTGCCCTAGGCATTCTTCCTCCTTTGGAAATATATTTATGTCATTTATTTTTTATGGACACAGTACATTCTCTTAATTATTTAGGAAATTATTTTTTAAATTTACATGTTATGTTGTGATGGAATCCCAGTGACTGACATGTGCTAGGCCAGTACTCCACCACATAGCCTCAAGGGCAGCAATTCTCTAGGCCCTTCATCCCACCCACACACACACACACACACACACACAAACACACACACACTTCTTTGGGGCACCTTTAGAGCCATTTCTGTGAATGGCACCACTATGCCCTGTGACTTTATTATTTATTAATTTATTATTTCTCCCCTGATGTTATCAGTTATTCAACTCTAATACAGAGGTGTATGTTTTAATCTCCAGGCATTAAGTAATTTCTATTTCTTTTGAAAGACTCATCTTCATTCACTTTATGTTTAAAAATTCTAACGTATTTACTTCCTTCTTTGACAAAAAAAAAATTAAAAATACATGAGTACTGACTGACTCTTCTGTATGTACAGCTACAGAGAGTTATGGTTCCTCCTTTGCATTCAAAAATATTTAAAAATTTGTCGATCAAAAAATGCTATGAACTCAAGCATTTATTCACACTGTACATCAGACAAAGAAATCTGTATCACAACCTCTTGGCACCTGTCACTAAGAACTGCACACACTCAGAAAACTTTCCTGGCATTATCAGTCCAGGCAAAACTCAGTGTCTTAGTTTAGAGAAACAGGGTATTGCTCTCCTCTACACTCCACATGCTCTGTTTTTTATCTTGGTATTAATTTCTCATTTCATCCTTTTATGATCTGATTGGATGCAAGAAATTATGTCTGTTTACTATATTTGTAGTGATTTGTGTTGTACCTGAAAATAAGAAATACTATTTTATGGGGATTTTGGAGACTGAACTCAGGAGCACTTGACCATTGAGCTGCATTACCCGCCCTATTTTATATTTTATTTAGAGACAGGGTCTCACTGCATTGCTTAGTGCCTCTCTTTTGCTGAGGTTGGCTTTTAACTCAAAATCCTCCTCTCTCAGCCTCCTGAGTCACTGGGATTACAGGAGTGCACCACCAGGCCAGCACTGTGAACAATTTTAACAAATGTTTTTTGTATCAGGGAGAAGGAAATACATTTATTTTTGATGGATCAAATAGTCCATAGATGTCTATTAGGTTCATTGATTGATAGTATTTATTTAGTTCTGTAGAGTTTGGGGTGGCAGCAGCTTGCTTCTGGGGTGGGCATGGTACAGAAAAGTCTCCCCAGACCTCAGTAGTGTAAAGAGCCTGAAACATGATGTTCATAAGGCCTTTCATCTGCCACTAAAATTGTCTTCCATCTGTGACTCCCTCCAATAGTCACCTCCTCAAACCCCTATGAACTCCAGACCACTTTATGGTATTCTTATTTTGTTTAAAATGATTGATACAGGTGTTTGGGATGTGGTTTTGTGTTAGAATACTTCCATGGCATGTACGACAACCTTGGTATGATGCACATCTCTTCAAAAAAATGACTCTTGCCAATGAAGAAGCTCTTCAAGGGATACCGGGGGATCAGGCTCCTGGATGGTACAGGCAGGGTTTGCAGGTCCTGACCTCAAAGTCCCAAGAAGCAGAGAAGCCCTGAGTGTCTCCATGCATCTGTTCACTCATTTCACAGATTTGACGGAATCCTCCTGGAGGCCAAAGTGTGAGTGAGCTATTTAGATTAGAACAATGTGTAAGATAGTGTGACTGACCTCTTTCATTTCAGTGAATATTTAGGGGTAAAACAAATTAAGTACAATAGAAGCAGTGAGGGAGTGTTTATAAAGGATATGAACTAGGTTTCAAGAGTTCAGGGGTTCAAGACTGGCTTGATTCTGAGTGAGGCACCATTAACCTGTGCTGGGCAGGAAGAGTGGATCCAAAGCTGTAAGGAGCAAGATGGTACCAGAGGCATTAGAGCTGGTGCAGGGATATGAAATGAAACCATAGGGCTTGAGGTGATGGAATCAGGTGAAGGGAGAGTACAAAAGAATTAGGGAGATCAGAGCCTGGTCATGGGGCCTGTGGTCCATGGTGAGTATTTGGGGCTTTAATTCTAAGAAGAATAGAAGTTGATCTATGCCTGAAGCAGCAGGGTGTCATGGTTTGGCACGTGGTATAAACTTTATTTGTAGAACTGATTTTCTTTTAACCCAACTGTTATGTTGTGCTTCCAATTTTATTTTCTCAATGTCTCAAATTTTGTGAGGTCATTTGTCAAAGGCTTATTGTGTTTCTTGTGTGGTATCATGTTTCTCAGATTATCCATGACCATTTTAGCTTGAAAAGATTTCTGCACATTTGAAGAAGTCACTTCTTCCTGACTTAAAGACTTAAATCAGTATGGTTAGACTTTTGCCTACAGAGCAGTATGGGAAGGACATACTGTTCTGGTTGCAGCATCAGTCTAGTAGCATGGGGCACCAATTTTGTGATCTGAGGAAGTATTGCTTCTCATTTAGCTGACACAACTGATGGTGACAAGAACAACTTCATGTTCATTGGTGGCTAGAGCTGTGGGAAAGCTAGAGTTGCTATGAGGACTAGTTGGGTCTTCAGTAATGTCTCTAGGTTCATCCAGAGGCTACTGAAAAAGATGAGAGAAGTGTGGGGCAGGCAGTGTGCACACTTGGGTGTAGTGTCAGCTGCAGGACTGTGCATTGTAGAGAGGAATACCTGTGGGCAAAGAAGTAGTAAGTAATAGCTAGGATCAAGGAGAGAAGCCAAGTTAGGTGAAAAATGCTTATCAGGTTGAACCTAGTTTGTTTGTGCACAGGGAGCATAAGAATTAGGTCTGATTGTTGACATAGGTGTGGCTTTGTGGAAGAGATACAGGCCAGAAGAAGGACTGTGCCTGGATGCATGTGTATCTGCTGCTCTGGGGCCTATTCATGAATGCATGAAACTACAAACATTAGCTTTAAGTTCAAGTGTGGTAGCAGGGGCATAAGAAGGTATTGAGACTGGCTGTAAAAATGAATATTTGGTGAGTGGAGTTGAAATGTGTGTGGTGGCAGAGACCAGCTATCTTCAGGTATACGTGCATGGTCACAGGGACTCCTAATGGTACTCTGAGTGCTGTGTATAGGTTCATGTCAGCATGAAACAGAGCTGGTGACATATGTTTACATGATAGCAGAGGCTAGCTTCAGATGTCAGCCATGGTAAGCAGTGGTTTGTGACAGGTGTTGGAACTAGTGTTGTGAATGCACAGCTGTCAGGTCAGCATTTGGCAGGGTACATAGACCAGGTTGCAGGGGTCAAAGGTATACACTCAGCACATGGTATCATGACTGCACTATGGATTGCTGCTCATCATGTTCTCATGCACAATGAAAGGCTGTTTGTGGACCTTAGGTCTGGGTGTGTGGTGACTGCAGTTGAGGTGACTGTGGGATCTAGAGGTAGTGGTTTAAGCACTTGGAGATTATGAAGGCAAACATCTATGGGGTTTTGTAGTGGGGAAAGATTCAGGGTACCACTGTGGCTATAGGTTTCTTTGAAAAGTTAAGACAGAATTAAATACTGAACATTTGAAATACCTGATTTACTTATATCCTACATAGCTAAATACTGAATGAATCTAACCTTAATAAATCATGTGAGTTCTTCTTTAAGTTACTTGAAAAAAATAAGAATAGCAAGGATTACTTTGCTTTCACTTTGTTTTTTTTTTTTGTTGTTGTTGGTATTATTCAGCCTACTTTACTTATAGTACTTTTAAGAACCAAAATGAATTTAAATGCCATCCATATGACTAGAAATGTCATAAATCTATTGTTTGTCTTACATTTCACTTAAGGTAAGGCACCACGGATTATGATGGTCCTTTATTTTGTGTATGAAGAAAAAATTAAATGCTGCCAATTACACTTGTAATGCAGGCTGAATTATTAGTGGCATTCCAGTGTCAGTGATGTTAAAATGATAGTAAAAATGCATCTAAGACTCATTGAAATACATAGTTTTGAAAAGATATCTGTAAAGTCACTATAATTATATTATTTTATTAATTGAAATACTCTTTGTTGATTAGTAGTAATAGTAATAATCACACTAGCTATCAATTACTGAGCTGTTGCTTGTGCTGGAACCTCTTCAGGTATTTTTCCTAGATTCTTAATTAAGCATCACAGTAGTATCCTGGGAGATAATTACTCATTTTAATCCTGACTTTATTGATGAGAAAACTGAGGGTTAGGAAGGCCGTGGGACAAGTAGTAGGTCACAAAGTTTAAAGTAGAATTCAAATCAAATATGAACTAAATTTCAAGGCCATGTTCTTTCTAGACAAATGGGCTGCTCTCTTCTGGGAATGTGGTTCTGCGGTAGAGCTTCTATCTCTCCATGACTGGGAACCATCCCCAGCACCACAGAAACAAAACACTTAAATATAAGTAAAACCAATGGGACCAGGCACAGTTGAACCATGTCCACAGTTCCAATGAGTTGTGATGGTGAGGCACGAAAACTTCTACTAAGTCTGGGCAACTGAGACCCTGCCTCAAATTTTAAAAAATAAAAAGGGCTTAAGATAGGGCTCAGGATTTGAGTGTTTCTTAGTGCAATCCCCAGAAGTGTCAGAATCAAGAAATAAAAAAGAAAGAATAAATGGAATAGGCTGATTCAGTCACTAATTTAGTAAGTAATAACTGCTAGTAAATATTACACTTTCTTCAAAAGAAAATAGAGGAATTACATGCTATTTAATGCATACAATTGAAAGAATGGTTGTATATTTCAAAAGGTGCCTTATGAACTATTAAAGCCTCTTATTTGCATGGGACTTTTCTGTGTTATGCAATTGCCTATGGAAGAGCAGCAGTGGTGGTTCTCCTGGTGCAGAGGATTTGCACCATCCACCTCTGTGAGAGTGATGGCAACACACCATTGATGAAGGCAGATGTAGCTTAGAGTTTCTGCAGGAAATGAATTTGATTGAAGTGCTTAGAAGAAAAATGGATTAATGTCATTCAGATATAACTAATTAGTAAGACTTGTGAAATATTATTTGTGAATTCCCCATATTTACAATCTATTTCTTGTTATAACACCTACAGGCCCTACAATTTCTGGAGAAAGAATGTGTAGTAATACTTTCAGAAAATGGTGCCAATCCCAGTGTTCAGAACCACAAGGGCAAAACTTCTCTGTACTGTGATATCTTTTATAAAAACACTTCATTTGCAACAAAACTGTTTTCACTGAATGCAAATATTGAAGGGAAAAACACGGTATACATTAATCATCATTATTTCCAAAATATTTGATATGTTTCTTTAAAATTAACAGTGATGTGTGTTAACAAATGTTGATTTTAAGCAGAATTTTCTTGATTAGAATAGTAGAAAATGTTGAAAGTTCTCTCCCTTCTCCTCCTACTCCTCTTGCTGTTCCTTCTTTTGTAGCTCATGTGTACATCTAGTTTGTCTCCATGAATTGAGTTCCCATTTCAAATTCAGGAGGCTCATGAAGAAATCTGAACTTCATGCTTCTCTTAAGAAACCTGATGTGGTCCCCTTTGAGCCATATTACTGTGGGGTGTGGTGTGCAGAGCAGGCCTCCCACGTGCTGGACATAGGTGGGATGCAGCATGCATTCTGATCACCTATTTTTCTCTACAAATGAGTTTACAACTCCTTTGTCATAGTATATTTTGATAAAGATTTCATGTTGGTTTCTATTTACAATATGTCCTTCATAATGTATTATGAATCTCTTTGAAAAGGGATTAAATTTTAGAATTTAGAAATTGTCATTTTAATGTTTTCTTTTTAAATACTATAAAATTGATGTTCCCATTGGAATTTTGTAAGCCTGATTTGGTTACACATTGCTAGTAGTGAATAAATTATGGCCAAAGCAAGATGTATTATGTATCACTCTTCAGCTTTGTTCCTTTAAAATGCAAGCGGTTTAGTCTTTCATGACACTAAAAATAGTTTATGTAGATCAGCATAAAACTTGTTGATACATAAAATTTCTGATTTACATTTTGCCTAAAATTATAAATAAATTTTGGTAGCAATTAAAGGGGAACCAGATTAAAAAATAATTTTGAAAAATAGATTTGCATTATGTTACCAGGGTTATCATTACAAGTGAGAGTACATTTTAAAAAGCATTTTATTAGAGATTATGGTGATAAATAGTAGTTGGGTTCATCCCAACAAAATTATACATGCATCATATGCCAATTCATTTCATGATCCCCTTTACTCTCCTGTGCTACCTCTCCTCCTCCATTCTCCTACATCTTTTGTCCTAGATTTCCTGTCACTTGTCTATTTATTTATATTTGTTTGTTTTTACTTATATATAAAGGTGCAATTTCCTGTGTCTGTATTTATATGTTCACATAACATGATTTTTAAAGAATTTATTCTTCATTGCCTCCTCTTTCCCATTCTGCCTCTCAAACTCCTTCTACATTTATGATCTTCCCAACATCTTTTGATATTATGTCCTTCCCTTCTCTTTTTCATTATTTTACTCATTTACATATATGAGATAAACATTTGACCTTTGAGCTTCTTAGTTTGACTTATTTCATTTAGCATGTTTCTCATTTCCACCCATTTACCAGCAAATGCCTTAATTTATTCTTCTTGATGGCTGAGAAAAACTCCATTGTGTCTACATGACAATTTCATAATTCTTCCATCTATTGACAGGCATCTGGGTTGATTTCATAATTTAGCTATTGTCAATCATGCTACTAAAAAACTTATTTGACTGTGTTACTCTACTAGGCAAATTTTATTTAGTCATTTTGGGAAAATACTGAAGTGTGGAATAGTTGTTCATATGGTGGTTCCATTCCTAGGTTTTGAGGAATTTCCAAACTGCTTTCCAGAGTGGTTGTACAATTTTGCCGTATCACCAGTAAAGTACAACTATTTCTTTACCCCCACATCATCACCAGCATGTATTATTGTTTGCTTTCTTATTACTATCCTGGCTAGAGTAAGATGGAATGTTAGTGTAGTTTTGATTTGCTTTACCCTAATTGCTAGAGATGTAGAAGAGTTTTTCATATGTAGAAGAGTTTTTCATATATTTGATAAACATTTGTGTTTCTTTTGAGAACTATCTATTTAGTTCTTTTGTCCATTTATTGATTGTATCTTTTTGATAAGTTTTGTTGGGTTGGTTATTTTTGTTTTTTAAAATCCTCCTTTAATGGAATAGCTGGCAAAGATTTTCTCCATTTCTGTAGGAAGAATTTATTTTTGTATTGAGTTTTCTAATATCTAAGATAAATATCTTTCATCTTATGAGAAGAGAAGACACAGGGACAAATTAAGAAAAAGCAACATCATTTACTCATAGTCTATCTCTTTTCATTCAGAGCCCATTATCTTTGTGACACTTTTGGAGCAGGAATGCCTGATATTGCAATGTATCTGGGATTCTGATTCCATAAGTAGAAAAGAATCAAGAGGAGTTGTATAACATGGAGAAAACTTCCATGTTATTGGAAAACTCTCAGAACTTGAATTCTTCACATGTGAATATTTGCTGTGAAAAATCAATGCCAAATAGATGTTAAGCAATGGTAAAGCTATTTCTGCAATACTGGAGATGCAATGCACAGTTTTGTAAAATTTCTCTAACCTCTTCACAAGGAATCTTTCTAATGAGGCTTGGTATTTCTGGAAAAGTGTAGACATTCTTCAGAATATTATTGATAACACTCTACTTGTGAGTTGAAAATTTGGCTCATTAAATAAATGTAATACTAAATCCCTTATAGTAATTAATATGTTTTAGGGAATGGAGTTACTGAGATAAAAGACACAGTTCATGTCCTTAAGAAGCTCTTGGTTTAGATTGAGGAGGGGTTACATAACTCCAAGGTACCAAGATGAATGCTGTGACAGAGGCAAATTTCCATGGAAAGGGTAAGTGTTTGAAGCAAATTTGGAAATGACTGGAGTTCATATGGCCACACTAGGCAAAGGAGAGGCATTTCAAAGTGAAAGATCAGCAGATATAGAAGCAGAGTGGGATGAGAAGGGAGAAACTCTTCTTCATTTACATTATCCATTATATGCTTATATTCATAACAGTACTTTGTAAGATTAAGTTCAATTGAGATGTAGTAATTTTGTGAATAAACTATTTTTGTTATTTTTCAGCATGACCAAACACCACTTTTACTTGTCATAAAGAAAAACAAACAGAAGATGATAGAAATTTATATAGAGAATAAAGGAAATATACATGCAGTTGATGATAAGGGAAGGTATAGTACTTTATTTTTTACAGTTTAATATTGTAGTAACAGTCAAGTAAAAAATATTAAATTAATAGGAATGACATAATCATTGGAATAGATTGCAATATATGAACACAACCTACAATTAGGTAGAAAAGCAGTTATTAAAATTGAGCAAAACAAATAATTATACCCTTATGATTATTGGGTGATGTTTGTTACTTGATTTTGTTGATCCATAATCTTGTGATAGCTAAATTTTTTCTATTAGTTTTATAAAATATGGACTTTGAGTTTGCTTTTTATATTCAGCATTGAACTTTTTAAATATTTTATTATATTTTAAATTCTTCTGGTATAATTTTCTTTTGGAAATGCTTTGTTGAAGATAAATAGACATTGAAAATAATTGCATCTTTTGGACGTCTCTTTGCTTTAAATCATTTTCTTTGTAGAATACTGATTTTAGATTATTACTGAATGTTAACTGCAATTGAGAGATGCTTTTCATTTTTAATGTATCTTGATGATTGTATTTTTAATTGGCCTGGGCAGAGGATAGGAAATAGCTTTGAAGGAAAATATTTTCATTAATGTTCATAAGATATAGCTGGGTGATTAAAAAAAAGAAATTATCTTTAGATTTACACATTACTGGGTTACATTCTTAACTTTCCTAGTTGCAAAGTGCATCACATTGGAAACAATACTTATGACTAAATATGTTTAGTGATAGGAAAAAGAGGATAACATATACTTGAAAACTGGTTGTGAGATATACATATAGCATTGATTTCAGTGCCCAGCATATGCTTCTCATAGTGAATGACTGAAACAATGATAACTAGTATTATCACCAGTATTGTTATTATTTTAAGCCTGCAAATATCTTTTTTGTTTATTGACCATTAGCTGGCTGTGAGTTACAATATATTAGATCACACTAGGAAGGAAATGAAACTTTTTTTATTAAAATCTTTACCAATTTCAGATGACCTCATTATAGTTAATGTCCACTGAAATACCTAGGGTTGAAGTTATCTCTCTTATTTTAGAACAGCAGTCATGTTTGCTGTGGAACATAAATCAACAAAAATATTTAAGCTGCTTCTTCAGTGTGGTGTTAATGTCTCTGCTTCAGATAAATGTGGACAGAGTGCATTATCTTATGCCATTGCTAGTGGTAATACTGGGTACGTATTTACATTAAAATATTAATGAAGATTAAGTTAGATTCACAATAATTACAACTACTGAATCTTACACATAAGGTGAGATTTTATAGTACAGATATGTATGGAACAGTCATGAGTTAGAACAGGTCATCAATCAGAAACCATTCAAAAATCTAAATAAGAAGTAGTGATGAGTGCAAGAGTCACCTCCGAGGTTTGTTCTTCTCCTCTTTTCTTCCTTCTGTCCATTGAAGGATTTTAAGTTTGTAACTCTCCCCTTTGGGGATAAGAGTTTTCTTTTATTATGTGTTTTATTTATTATTTTCCTTCTAGACTTATAAGTGATTTTCAAAGATAAAGATTTGATTATCCAAGATGCTTATATCTGTTGGTTGATGTAAAGCAAGATATTAAATTGGTATAATGTAATAAATTAGTTGTTTAAATAAATTTATTAAAATACCTAAGGTTGAAGTTATCTCTCTTGTTTTAGAACAATGTTCATGTTTGATGTGGAACATAAATCAACAAACATAGTTAAGCTGCTGCTTCTTCTCCTCCTTCCTTCCTTCTGCTTTTCTCTCCTTTTGTTGTGTACTCATGAATGCTAGGAAAATGCTCTACCACTGAGATATACCTCTAGTCAATATCTTAGGATGTTTTAAACCTTTACCCTTTGGATTCCCAGCATTATCCATTTCATACCAAGTGTAACCCCTACTCTTGATGTACAAATAGTATCACACCTATAACTTTTCTAATTAGCTATTTGATTCTTGAAATGCCCAGTTTAGCAGAAGTTATCTTTTCTACCATCCTTCTTTAATTTCCCAAGGACCTAAGGATATCCTTGAAGTCTAAGGAAGATAATTCTATTGTCAAATGGAGGTGGGGAAAGAATTTTCAAATTGTTTTTTTGTCTCTGTCAATTCTTTTGCTTCAATGTTTTTGTTTGAACTGGCCCTGCTATCAGGTAGTGATTAACTTTTACTACAAAATGTCCTGACTGATCCAAATCCCTGTATCTTCGAGGTATTACACAATGAAACTCAAAAATTACGTTCTTTTTAGTTCACATACACACATGCTTTTTTAAATTCTACCATTGTTCCTAAGCAGCAGCACTGCTTTGAAAACTTGGCCACCTAGCTTTGGCCACACATATATTAAGCACTCTGACCCTATCCCCCTTTTAGGAACCTTATGTGAAACCCCCATATTAGCCTAGACCTTTGTGGTATAATATCCTTTAAGGAGTTTGTCTTTTCTCTCAGAAAATTGAAATCATTCGAAGCTGTTATATGACTTCAAGTAATGTCACTGGAAAAGATCAGTTTTCCATCATGTTTGCTAACAGATCAGTGTCCCAAAACCCTTCATCCATTGGAATAGACTTTCTTTGAGTGCAGGAGGTCCCATAATCACTGTTTCTCAGGGTTGGTACCAACATTTGTTTCACACTTCTAGTGTTTTGTTTTGCTGAGTGAATCACTGCCTGAAGTTTAAAGTATATATCAAGCTCTGTCTCACAAGGAAGAGATTATGCAGAGTTCTCTGAACCTAAAGTAGTTTAATTGAATCTAAGAGAGCTAAGCCACATCATGACTCTTCAGTATCCAGGTATAATAAATGATCATATCTTCCAAGTCAGTTGGGGATCAACATGGAAATTTAGCTTACTCTTGAAAAGATCTTCTGATTCTGTTCACCTATGTAGAGAAGAAATAGTAATAGTTCAAGCCAATTCTTGGCATTTGTTAATTTCTTGCCCTTTTTGTTATTGATTAGTCTCATAATAGGTAATAATTATATTTTCTAATATAAGAAGATGAGATATTTATAGAGTCATATATTATTTAATGGCTGATATGCCCTGAGTTACAAAGCACAAAGAAGATCACAATTGATAATGAAAATTAGGGCTCAAGCATTTTTCAATAATTTTAACATGAATATTAGAACCTGTGAAAAATATTTTAATTTTACATGAGGTTCTAAGTAGTTATTTACAAATATTGCCATTATTTTACTATTGCTCTTAACATATTTTAATTATATCTCAGCAAATCTTCATAAAACACTGGTGAACTGAAGTGATATAACCCTTATTATTTAGAAGTCCTTAAGCCTGAAAGAAAGGACTAGTGCAAGAACAAACAGCTATTGTTACAGAGACAGGAATTCTCTGAGTTCAAGTTATAATAGTTAATATATTTACCTATATTGTTCTCAATGCATGATCATTTCATCTTACATTTTCCTTCTTTTACTTACAAGCTGATGGTTGCAATGGTTCATGTGTTTACCCTAGCTACTTTGGAGCCTGTAGCAGGAGAATTACTAGAGTACAGGAGTTTAAGATCAGCCTGGGCAACATGGTGAAATATCAGCTCCAAAAGAGAACAGAACATTGTACAAATAATTTTCAAGTTAATAAAACATCTATAGGTCTTATAAATTTAGTGACCACATGATAAAGTTCTGATACCAGATCTAAAACACTATGAAGTATTGAATTATAATTGGTCAATGTTTTCATATGAGTATTAACATACCAATTTAATTACTTTTTTTCAAATATAGGAACAGGATGCTAATTCTTCAACATGGGGTAGCAGAATGTAGTAATTCAGCAATGTTCACTCCAGGTAAGACTTACAAAAGTGAATTACTCTTGATGTTCATGCCCTGTATAAAAGAGTAAGTTTTGACCATAAAAGAATAAGGAAAAAAATGTTCAAATTCCATTTGTATTTTTCTTAATTTCTTTCTTTTTTTTTTTTTTTTTTTTTTTTTTGCAGTGCTGAGTATCGAACCCAGGGACTTCAGGGACTTGTGCTTGCGAGGTGAACACTCTACCAACTGAGCTATCTCCCCAGCCCTTAATTTCTTTTTTGATCACCTAGAATCCAGGATTATTTAAGCAATTAACTGTAGAAAATTTATCTCTGAAATGATACTATCTGAAGAAAATTTACTTTAATTTTGAACACTGAAATTTTATGTCTTTGCATAAATAAGAAAAATATTTTTATATTAGTACATTGTGTTTCCCCTATGGTGACATAATAGCAAATTGGACTTGTTATAAAAACAGATATCCTTTTATACTATTAATATCAACTCCTATTATGTGCACAAATTAGTGTCTTTCACAGTGATATTTGTAAACATACATACACAATACTTGGATCCTGGCCATTCTCCCTGCTTCCATCTATTTTCCTCCCCTCTCTTCTTCATCCCCAGTTACTTTCTCCCTTCCCTAATAATCCCTCTTCCATTTTCTAGTCATTCTTAGTTTTTTCCCCAAATTCCACGTTAAGGAGAACATGTGATACTTGGATTTCTGTTTCTGATGTTTTCAGCTTCACATGTTAACCACCATTTTCACCCATTTTACAGAGTTTGTCCTTGATTATTATTTTGTAAATTTTAATTCATGGTTTGAAAAATACCATCTCATGCTATCCTGGTCCTTAAAAGTTTCTACTCAGAAATCTGATATTATTCTGATGTGTTTATAATTGCTTTGGCCCTTCTTATAGATTTCAAAGTACCTTTGGTAATTTTATATAAAATAATGTGGAAAGGTTCAATTCAGGTCATGTCCATTTGGGTGTTCTAAAAGCTTATTATACCTTGGTGTCCAGAATGTTCACAAGATTTAAGAAATAATTTCTTTCATTTCATTGAGAAAGCTTGCATTGCTTTTAGCCTGTACCTCTCCTCCATTGTACCAGTGATTCATAAGATTAGTCTATTAATTGTGTCCAATGGGTTTATAAGTTCTGTTTAATATTCTTTTATTTGTTGTTTTTGTCTGAATGTGATATTTCATCTTCAACTTCAACTTCTGATATTTTCTCTTTCACATTATCTGGATTTTTCATTTGAGGTATTAAGCCCTTTATTTTCAAGATTTCTGTTTCATTATTTTTCAAAATCTGTACAGAATTATTCTTTCAAGTCCTGCATTGTTTTCCTTAATTTATTCATCTTTTATTTGCTACCACTTTTAATTAGTTATTCATTTTAACATTCTTCTGAATTTTTTGTGGCATTTTATCTATTGCACTGCCTTCAGAAAGAGACTGGAGTTTTGAACTGTGGAGGAGTCATGCTACCTTGTTTTCGATCTTTTTTCTTTGATTTTTATATTGAAATTTGTTCATTTGCAAATATATATATATATATATATATATATTATGCACACATATGTCTTCTACATTTATGTGAAGGTCTGCTTAGGAAATAGCCTTCTCTTGTTGATGTGTCCTGTTCTATTGGTTTTTTCCATGATATTGAGCTCATTTCCAACTGGAGTCTGTATTGTAGTTTCCTAGGCCTTATCTGTGATTCTTGCGTTTTGTCAGTTTTTCCTGTCATATCCTGAGGTAACAAATTTGTAAATTTTGGGAGAGTGGAGTTGGTGAGTTGGTGAAATAGTGATATGGCAATAGAGTATGTGAAATGCACTTTCTGTGGTTGTTCCTCAAATCTTGTCAATAATGTGATGTCTGCAAGGATATGGGAGAGACCTATGCTGAGTATCTGCATAGATGTAGATCTCACACCTGCATAATTCCATAAGAGTCCCTTCTTTTATTTTTAGTCTTCCTATAAGGTGAGTGTCCAGACCATTGGATTTTAGTCATCTCTATCCATGACCAAATGGGTATATATTTAGCTGGGAGCTTTTATTTCCTGTGTTCTTATTGTTTTCAGTACCATTTTTATTTGTTCTTTTTAGATATATATGACCATAGAGTGTATTTTGATATATTGGACATGCATGGGTTATGACTTTTTCTAATTAGGATCATAGAGAAAGTTTGCCTTTGTTTTTATTGGGGAGGATTGACCTATTTCACTTAGTGTGATTGTCTCCAGTTCTATCCATTTACCAGCAAATGCCCTATTTCATTCTTCTTTATGGATGAGAAATACTCCATTCTGTCTATGTATCAGAATTTCTTTATCTGTTCATCTATCGTAGGGCACCTAGGTTGGTTCCATAGTTTAGATACTGTGAATTTAGTTGCTAGAAGCATGGTGTGGCTGTGTCACTGTAGGATGTTGATTTTAAATTCCATAGTATATACCAAGGAGTTTGATAACTGGGTCAAATTGTGGTTCCATTTCAAATTTTCTGAGCAATTACCATATTGCTTTCCAGAGTGGTTGCAGCAATTTGCAGTCTCACCACCAATGTATGTATAAGTTTTTCCTCACATCCTCACCAGTGTTTATTCTTACTTGTGTTCTTGATAATTGCCATTCTGACAGGAGTGATATGGAAGCTCAGTATAGTTTTAATTTGCATTTGCATAATTGCTGAGATGTTTGATCTGGAATAGCACCAAAAAAAAAAAAAAGAAAATTGATTTTAAGTGATTTTAAGTTAGTGAGGACAGACTCTCCTTTGAAGGACATCGTATCTATCTAAGTGACGTAATGGAGGATGATCTGACAGTTACAGTTGTGTATTTTGATACCTGCATAATAGTCATATGTAACATTTTAAAATTTCATATGTAGCAGCAAAAATGCTAAAGAAAGGTATTAAGTAATAAATTCATAAAATTTTAATCTAAAGTAAAGTCTCCTTGAAAATTTCTTCCTGATTTATTAGATATGCTGATTTTTAGTTTTCTCACATGGACAGATAACAAAAAGAATAAGTTTGAAGGGCAGTTACTTCATGCTGCATAAAAATCCTCTGAATCTAAGATATTTTATCCTAGTCAAATATGCAAAGTAATTATTCATATTGAAATGGTGAATTGAATAACAAAACAAATGATGGTAAATTCATAAAATAACCTTATTTTATAAATTGAATTGTACAGAAAGTTCTCATGAAAAAAATGTTATAGTGCGTAATGAAGTGTATTGTTGTAGGAAGAAAACTGACATGCATGCAGGTTACCACTGAAGATTCACTACATTAGCAGCACACTGGGTTTACTAAACAAGGACCAATAAATTAGGGCATATTGGCTAAATTCAGCATGTAGCCTGTTTTGGAAAATGAAGTGTTTCTCTTCTTTTGTTTTGCAGTGCTGAGATTGGACCCCAAGCTGTCTTCATAAATGCTAGGCAAGTACTTTACCATTGTGCCCCTGAAAATACAGTTTTTTTGGATTGCCATTAGGCATTCAGTTAATATATATTGCAGATTTTAGGCTATGACCACAAAGAACATCTGGTCCACAAAGCCCTAATTCTTTATGATATGTCCCTCTGAAGAAATACTTTGCAAATTACATTGATATAATTTTAATACCACCAAATATATTGACAGGTTGGTGGAACATGGACCCTATGTGCAATCCACTAGCAGGATTCAGATTAATTTGAGTCAAATATTTGAGTATTTATCCACTGTGAACAAAAATCAAAATCTAATTATGAGCAATTTTGTTGTTACCAGGTATAGTGCTATTGTGGCAGGCAGCTTCCTTCTGCAACTTAGTAATTGTTAGAAGTAAGAGAACAAATTAACTTAAGACGTTTTAGTAAAATAAGTTCTTTAAATATGCTTTATATGTGAAATAATTATTAAACTATAATCTCACCTCGATTAGAAAATATTTGCATACTACGTTATTTAACAGATATTAAAACAGAATTATTTTCTTAAGGAGTATTTAGACTATTTCTAATTTACCAGCCAATTTTGCAATAAGTATTCTTAACACACATGTGTGTACATAATATATCGGTATACATTTTTTTTATATATGTATGTATACATACAAAAGCAGGATATATACAAAATATCCTTTCATGTTTTCTATGTTAAATATACATATTTTTGTTTTATATATGATAAATGTCCTTAAATGACAACCCCAAAGGCAATAATGACAACCACCGCAAATACTGATCAAATCTTTCTCCTCTAACAGAAATCAGAGATTGTAGGAAACATAGCTAATTCCAGGTCTGAAACAAGAAAATCAATTATGTGCTTCAAACACGTTGTGCAAGAAAGTCAAAAGTACTCCAAGATGAATGGGAACACATCAGAAAGATGTGTAATCAGCTTGAAATGGCTGCTGATGTCCATATCTGGGGCATGTGAGTACCAACATGATAAGCTTTTCCTTCTCCCCAATTTGTTGGTTGGTTTTGTTATATTTATTTATGTAGAAGGAATGAAAAAAATCATCATTTGGCCACTACTATAGTGATAATCTGACAAAAGGAAGAATCATCAATAAAATATTAATTCTAGTGGGTGAAATTTTAAGGACCAAGCAGATACTTACAGAGTCCCAAAGTATCTCTAACACAACATATTTACGAAATGCAAAGGGAAAATTACAGCTTTATCATGGATGAACTTGGCGGACACTCCTTAACCAAATAATCAATCAAAACTGACCAGTAATGGAAACAAGTACACTACATACCTCCATATTTTCTTGTGCCTGTGTGATTGAGGCACAAGATATTTGCTCACTATTAAGTGTAGGCTAACTCTAGATCCTAGATGATATCCACTGGAGACTGACCAACAGTTCTATGCCATGTCTGTCAGTGCAGCTGGAATACTATGCATTGTAAGAACTAGGCATTGCATGCATGATGTTCCTCCTCTATTGGCATAACGTGAATCCACTCATGAAGAAAAACTCTATGATCCTAAACTGAAGAAGAATGTACAGAACTACTGACATACACCAATGAAAAACATAAGTGTCATGAAAAGTCCAGGAAAACTCAGGAACGTTCCCAGATTAAAAGAAAGACAGAAGAAGCTGGTCCACTGAACACAGTGAAAAACTTGAATTTTGGTTACAAAGAAATTGTAAAATAACTGACAAATTTTGAATGATTTGAAATGTATTTATTTATAAGTTAATTTCCTTATTTTGATCATTACAGTAGTTATATAATTTCTCATTTTCAGAAAATTGTTTAGAAATAAAAAGACATTCTGTGCAACTTACAAACTGTTCCAAGAAAAACCTCTTAAATTTGTCTAGAAAGAGAACAGGAGAAGAGATAAAGCAAGTTAATAAGATACTAACATTTGGGGAATGTTTCCTAGGAATTTGTTGCACTGCTGTTACAAATTATCCATAAATCTAAAATTGTCTATAGAACATTTCTAAAAGAAAAATGAATTTTTAAAATATTAACTAATAACAGGATACTCAGTAAAATAAACCATGGATCTGTATAGGTACAATTAAATGGACAAATTGAGTATTGGATGAATAGTAAAGATATTTACAGTCCTCTCACAAAACATAAGTAATTACAAGTAAAACCCCAGTAATACCACCTTAATAAGCAATATGAATATCATCAGTAATGGGGATACTATAGGACACATGATGTGATTCAAAGAGAAAATCATAGAATCGATTCTGTGATACTCTTGCCAAAAACGTATAATCTAGTTTCAATCATAAAGAAACCAGAAAAATCCATCTTAGGACATTCAAAAAGTTTTCTCCCTGAAAATATTCAAGATCGTGAAGGTCAAGACAAGACTAAGGAAAGTTTGAATCTGAAGGAATCTATAAAATACAGAAATCATGTTCATTTCATGGATCTGAATGGAATATTTTGATGTAAAGAACAATATCAGGCAACTAGCAAACCATGAAAAGAATCTGAGGATTAATTGATAGACGGCATTATGATTGAATGCATTAATATTGACTTTTTCATTATGGAAGTTGTATTGTAGTTATCTAGCATGTTATTACTTGTTAGAAACATTTAAAAAATTATGAATTATGGCATATATTAAAAATTTACTTTAAAATGCTTCCATGGACAAAAGTACTTTGTATTGGAACCTGCAACTTCACTATTATTGTATAAAGAAAGAGAAAAGGCAAAGATATTAAGCAACTGCTATTTCTCATTAGGAAAGAACTCAAGTCAGTGTGTTTCAAATTAAAATTATAAAAATTTAAAAGACTATATGTGTCCACTATGGAAAGTAGTATGGAGATTCCTTAAGAAACCTGGAATGGAACCACAATTTGACCCAGGTATCCCACTGTTTAATCTATACCCAAAGAACTTAAAATCAGCGTACTACAGTGACACAGCCACGTCAATGTCTATAGCAGCTCAATTCACAATAGCTAGGTTGTGGAACCACCCTAGATGCCTTTCAATAGATGAATGGATAAAGAAACTGCATATACACTATGGTGTATATACACAATAGAATATTATTCAGCCTCAAAGAAGAATCAAATTATGAAATCTGGAGGCAAATGGATGCACTTGGAGAATATCATGCTAAGTGAAATAAGCCAATCCCAAAAGAACCAAAGGCCGAATAATTTCTCTAATAAGTGGTGGTGATGATACATAATGGGGGTGGGGATAATAAGGAACGAATGGAAGAAAAATGTTGTGCAGATTGAAATGGGGGGGAAGGGGATTGGGCAGGAAAGATAATACAAGGAGACAAATATCATTACCCTGTGTACAAGTATGACACAAATGGTATGACTCTACTTTGTGTACAACCAGAGAAATGATAGTTACGCTCCATTTGTGTACAATGAATAAAAGTTTAAAAAGAGACTGTATGTATGATGGCACTATAATAATTCTAATACACTAAAACATTAGTGAATACAGTCACTGGCATACCAAAATAACATTGTCTAAATCTCTAGACCCATATTCAATGATAAATTTTTTATAGTACAAATAATCTATCATTAATGTGATATTTAGATCTACCAAGTTAGTGCTGATCTTTTGGTACTTTGAATGAAGTTTAAATGATAGCATTTGAAAACATATATCACAATAAATAACTGGTTTGCACTCAAATTTCAAATTTTCTACAGATGTAAAAAAACAGTTTAATACTTTCAGAACTTTAACATATATATGATACAAACATTCATTTCAATAGTTTTTACATCATATACTTCACCAAACAATTCAAATATTATATCAACAATTTGAAAAATATATTTTATTTCATACCTGTTGTTCATTAAAATTTCTGTATATCTTTGTGATGTTTCTAAAAGTAGATCTTATCTTGGCTTATTAAGAATATTTTAAGGCAGACACTGTAGTGGGGCAAGATTCAAAATCTATAGCAAGTCATACCATTTGTGTCATACTTGTACACAGGGTAATGATATTTGTCTCCTTGTATTATAGGAGAGTAAAATAATTATATTTTTGTCTTAAAGATTTCATAATCATGAATAAGTAAAAAAGTTGAAATATTTCTATTGTTCGTAAGAATGAAAAATGACATATGTATGTACACAATACAAAATTACTCTGAAATGCAATTGCCCATAGTTTCATACACAATTATCATTGCAGCTGAGTATTAGAGCTTTGGGCTTTCCACCCTTTATTCATGAATTGGACAACCATATGCTAAGGTACTATGGCAAGCACTGGGATGACAAGATGGAGGTGATAATGGACACTCCTCAACAGTCCTACATCATAACTTGAAAAGCAGGCAAGTAGGCAATTTCCATACAGATTTATTGGCATTATGACAGGTATAAAACAGGATAGTACTGGAACACCAAGAAGAAACTTCTGTCCCAAATTTGTGTCAGTGTTGTAGGTCCTTCAGTGGAGGTGATACATGAGTTGATACCCAAAGAATAAGGAGAAATTGTGACAGATAGGGAAGAGGTGCATGCAGACAATGAGATGAGGAAGAACTCTTGTGGAATCACAAGTAGTCCAGTGTCACTAGAAGCTAGAGCAAAGTGACCATACAGTAAGTGAGAAGAGATTAGGCTGAATAAATTTATAAGAATCCAGTTGATTGGGGTATTTGCTGTGTCTATTTCCTGCCACTCCAACACTTGTCATGGTCTGTTGGAGTGGAAAATCTGACACTTGACACGGTCTTTTGGAATAAAGGACTCAACACTTAACACAGTTCTGTTGATCATCCTCCCTCTTGGGTGCCATAGGCATGGCATGTCTTCATGTGTAGTTGATTTTTAATATTAATAATCAATATATGATTAGAAACTTATTGGAAAAAATATTGGAAAGATTTTACTGTATTGGGACAAAAAATAGTGCACAATGAAAATTTAGCAGTAATACATAGACAAATATATGAAAATAAACAATTGTAGCTGTGATTGAGTTCAAAGGAGACTGTGATTGCTTTAGTATAATAATAGATGGAGGAACTCAGGATATAGCTCAGTTCGTAGAGTGCTTGCCTCCTAAGCCCAAGGGCCCTGGGTTCAATCCCGATCCCCAGCACCATAAAAAAATAATAATAATAATAGATGAATAAAGAGGCAATCCTCTGAGCCTGGATGTGGTGTTTAGCCTTTGTTGTTTTCCTAGTTTTAATAGTTGATTCTAGAGATACTTTACATAATAAAAACATTTAGGTTAGTCATAAACATAATTTGTGCTTTTCCTATGTTTTGTCTAATTTTTTGAGAATCAGTATGAGATAGTAGTATGCCATTAAATGAAATTAGAATAGACTAAATATTAATTGTAAGTTGATTTCTTTGTCCTTTAATAACAGTAAAATGTTTCTCACTGTTAAACACTGGAGTTCATGGTGGGGTGATGTCTCAGAAAATCTAGTGATGTGTTTGTTATGAAGGTTGAAGCCTGGCAGATCATGGCGCCCTCAGTTTAGCTGGGAGACAAGGTTGTTTTAATCTAGCTGGGAAATAAGGTTGTTTTGGTCTGGACTGTCATACAAAGAGAATGTATACTTTGAGAAGAAGCATAGATTGTACTATTGAAGGTTTTTCTTATTTTAAACTAACCATAAAATGATATGATTAGTAGTAAAGAAAAATATCCATAAAATTGCTGGCAGAAAAAATAAAGACAGATTCAGCCTCAGAACACTAGGTATCTCTGTGTGCTGTTTCTCCATTGCACTGACACCTCCCATCCACCTAGGACCCCTGACCCCTGCTAGGGCTGGACCTCAGCAGGTATTTTAATTTCTTCCTGAGAAATTTCAAACTTTTCTTGAGGGCAAAAGGTAGATGAATGACAAAGTCATGACAGGGTATTTTAAATGCTTGACTGTTAGAAGGTGAGTCTGGGCTATTGGCCATAAAACACAGAAAACAGGTGATGCCTTTTCTCCCAAAGAAGACTTTCAGTGTACAGGCTGAGAGTTTCATAGTCGGGAGGAAGTGAAAAAAAGGCAGTTTCAAACATAAGATCTTTGATTTGTTGATTTTTAGATTTGGAAATGATATATAACTCTTTAAGTGTAACTAATTTCTTCTCTGAGGTTATGACCAACATTTAGCTAATTATAGGTATGAATGTACTTGATTAGAAATTTGTGAAAATACTTCCAACTAATGTATAAAAGAGTCACAGTGAAGAGTGTTCTTTGCATAAAGACTGATAGATATTCTGTTCTGATCCTTCTCTTTCTTTGTCTTTTGTGTTTGAAGTGAAATTATTTTAAACAAAATTCTTACTGGTGCATGTAATTATACATATTAGTGGAATTAATTATGAAATATTCACAGGTGCACATTAAATTATTTGATCACTATTCCTCTCCAAACCATTTTCTTCTCCTCTTCTTCCTTCACCTTTGAAGGCATTCTGCAGTGATTAAGGGGACATATACTTGTACCTTGATAGAAGAGTGCTTTTAATATCTTTCATTAAGGTTAGCATGATTTGGCAAAACAGTGTTCCACAAGGAAATTTGAAAACTACTAGGTAAAGTCTCAAATAAACAAGCCTATGAAAAAGTAAAAAATAGACATCATTTTCTCCCAGAAATATTATGGGAAAATAGTTCCCTCCTCCCAAGTCTCATTTTGCATGGTGTCTACATTTAAAACTCTTTATCATTGCTTGTAAAATGGTCAATTATCTCATTTTCTGGAAAGACTAATAAGAATGACTTGTACTTTCTTCATGCTTAACAATTTAGGGAAATATTTATTTAACTTTTATTCTCTTTTTGTATAGTCATCCAATTTCATGACTCTGAAGCACTTCAAATCTGATTCTCCCATTTTTTCCAGAAATATATGCATGGAGCTAAGAAATTGACAAAAATATATAACAGTCTTTAAATTACATTACACTTCATGTATTGAAAGTTATTTCATTTCTTGACAACTATCTGACTGCAGTGGTGTTTCATAAAACAGATTTGTTCTCCTGTGATTTTTTAGGTCAAAATACCAAATTAAAAAAAAAAACGGGGTGAGGTCACATTCAACATAGGTGTGCAATCCTTTACTGTGAGTTAAGATCATCAAAACATGATAGAAGCTCTAAGCCAAGGTGTAATGAAATGAATATTTTAGCAACAATAATACCCAATGAAAACAAGATGTTTTTATTCATATCATTTTTCTAACAGATATTCTATTGTACTATCCCCCCCAATCAAAAATGGCCAAACATTACAGAATTATGTTAAAAATAGTCCAACATAGTTGAACATTATTTTTCTTATCAGTTCTTAAGTATGTAGCTGATTATTGTTGGAATAAGATTTATATCTCCCAAATTAAGTCTTAGTATGAAGGAAATCACATGGTTATACTGAATGGCTCCTGTTACCTCTCCAGGGATATGGGGACAATGCCCAATTTGGAACAGTGGAATAAATCAGATCAAACTCCTCTATGTATGCATATAAACATGCCATAATGAATTTCACTTTATATACATAATGCACTAATTTTCAATAACTATAAATAAATAGAAGATAAATCAGTAGGGTAGAAGAAAGAAAACACAGGGAGGGAAGAAAGGAGATAAAGTGGAAGTACTATTCACTGAATTAGAGCACATAATATTTCATGCTTGTTTAATTATGTGGAAATTAACCTAAATATTATGTATATCTACAATGAGCAATTAAATTTTTCCTCAAATACAAGAATGATTAAAAAGTCACAAGAAGTATAAACAGAATTCTCAGAAAGTGGGCACAACAATTAAAAGGCATTATAGCAGAGGTAGTACATGCAGTTATAGGTTTATAATTGCTCTAATGAACATCTGTGGAAGTTTCATGGGGGCTCCAAATTTGCAAGCAATTAAAGCAATGTAGTTAGAAGAGAGACAGAAATCATGGATGTATGACTTTACAGGTAACAATGCTGCCTTCGTGAAAGACTTTCCCTGAAAGATTCTTGAGGATGCCATTAGAAATATGGGCATTTTAAGGATAAATATATGAGGTGATGGATACCTTAGTTTGACTACACAAGACACTTCACTATGTTGAAAGATATTAAATCATCATGGTCTTCTTAATCATATGCAAATAGAAAATAATAGTAAAGTAAAGCTAGAAAGACTTGCATTTAATAAACCAGTTCAAGGATTTAAAAAAACATTCCTTGAAAATGTTTTCAATCATTTGCTGCTGCCATATATATATTCTACCCATTTCCTGGATTAAATAAGCATTTGCCACTGAGACCGTTCAAAGCAACAACCACTGGGCAGAACAAGATAGCTAGGCTGGTGATCAAGAGGGATTAAACTGCTCCCAAGAAAGTTGGCTCATGACTTTGTTACCAGGGCTTCAGAGGAGAGTCTTGCACATTCTGTCTTTCACAGTCCCCAACTGTGAAATATTTTTAACCACTTTGCAAGTTATACTTCTCTTCATCCTTGTAATGATCTTTCCATATATCAGAAGTATGACAACATAGAGAGAAAAAACTATAAAGGACATTTTGTCTTTAGGCACCAGCTAAGGATAATATCAAAGATCAAAATAAAAAGCAGTTAATCTATCACGTGTCAGAATGTTCCCAGAGTGTAGTTATAGCAACACTGGATACTTGGGGAAAGATTGATAGTTTGCTTCGAGATGTTAAATACAAAGATAGGGTGAAAAACAAACTTCCTGGACTAATATTTTCAAAATAAGTTCATTTCCTAACATTACTTCCCCAAATTATATTGTTTAGTTACCTTTTGTGTTCTACTGATCTCATGAACCTGTCTCAAAATTATGCAGTATTGATAAATTAAGGAGATTAAGTTGCTTTTCTTCAGTCTATGATTTGACGTTCTTTTGGAATTTGGATTCTTCTATATGAAATTGCTTATATTCTTCCATTTTTATTTCTTAAAATTTGCAGTTTAGATCCCAGATTTCTAATTTTGAGTTCCATCTGACATCTTATTGTAGCAAAATTAGTCTCTCTTAAATCCTCTGAAATTTCTGAAGCTGCTGCTTGTGTCTACAGAAAATTAATAGGACATACTTTAAATTATATAATACAAATAATTATTATATATTTATTTTTAGTTCTGAGTCAAAAATTCAGAGGGCAATTTTAAATGTGTGGAAGAAACATGCCAGACTTTAAAATTTTGTCATCAGTATCAATTATATTGAATCTGAACTAAAAGTAACTGAGTTCTTCTTTCCTCCTCCTCCTCCTCTTCTTCCTTGTCTTCTTCTCCCTCTCCTTTTTCTTTCTATTGGGGATAGAATCCAGGGCCTTGCACAGGCTAGGCAAGCTCTCTACCATTGAACTATGGTCTGAGCCATGAATCATTCTTATGTTGGTACTCAGATAATTTGATAATTTAAAGAATAATAGAATCAATTCAAAATATAAAAATTGAGAATGTTAACATAACAATTCAAAAGTATAAGATATTTCTGTATCACATTTTTTTCTTTTTCTCCCTATAGTCTTATATATGCCCACTATTATTAAATATTGAATAAAGACCTGATGAAAATCATTAGTCAGATCAAGTTAATTATAAGAATGATGTAAACCAAGGAATTGGGGGCATCAAAAAACTTCTTCCTCCTAGAAATCTACAAAACAACTTTCTTCAAGAGATAGAGTACACACATACAATATATATATATATATCCAAAATACAATTTGCAGTGAAATGAATTAAAACACATTGCAGATAAATAAGGTAAACTGTAAAAATAGAGCTACCAGTTTTTGTTTCCCCTTTAATTTCCATCTTGCTCATCATTCATTGTCACATTCCCACCATACTCCTTGACCTTGTTCCACTCTATTGCTCTGTAAGTACCTTTGGAAATTTACTACATCTTCTTGCAAATTTTTGATCCCAGATTTGTTAAGTCTATTTTGTATAATTTTCAAATAAAATGAGTACTTGTTAAAAAGTTGATAGTTTGCTTCCATATGCAAATGTTTTGAAGATGACATGTCCATCACTGTAGTAAGATCATCCATCTACATGAATAAAATAATAGAGTATGAAAATAGAATAAGATGCTGAAAATATTCAGTGCATGAGTAGAGGAGATTAAGTTACTATAAAAGGACATATTAGCTTTTCAGTTGTTCAAGTGTTACAGATTTATAAATCCCTATTCTCATTATGTTAAATTTATGTTGGAGCAAATCTAGATTTTTTTCCCCATAGTCACAGAAATATGAACATTCCACAGATGAATTTGCTACTGGATTAAACAAACTTAATTTTATATTTAATCACATAAATAGAGTTAGAATAAATCTTGACAGGTCAATATATTAACAAAATTATTGGTATGATTTTATAAAACAGCTATTTCTGTGAAAAATCTGTTAGGCCAAAATATTCTGCATTTATTCAAGAATAGGTATTGTGAATATCTGATATTACTCTCACCTTGGGTCAATTTATATTTCAACAAAATAATCACCATGCAAAATTGTGCAATGTAAACATAAAATTAAAGGCTAAATATTTGTGTAAAAACACCAAAGAGAATAAGGCTTATGAAAGAAAAGTCAGAGAATGTGGATTAAAAATAAAAATTTATTTTTATGTGAGTTCTGAATAAATGAGAGCAAATGAGTAAAAACAGAAAGGACAGTATGAGTGAGGCAGAGAGATGATAAAATCAGCACAATTATTGAAGACCACCAAGAGGAAGGGGAATAAAAACATGTCCACACATTAACTTGTAAATTTATGTTCCCAGTCATGTAGTACTAGTAGTAATGATATGGAAGCATTTTAAGGTTTGTCAACTAATGACTGGCTAAGTGATACAGACATGAAATAAAATTCTACTGGACAACAGATAGAAATGAAGTAGTGATACATGCTACATAGATGATCCTTGTAAGCAGAAAACTAAGTCAAAGAAACTGGTCAAAAAGGATATAGCATTGTATAAATCTACTTGTATGAAATATCCATTACAGTGAAATTATAGAGTTGAAACTATAAACCAACTTCCTCAACAAGACATGTAAAGTGCAAGAAGCAAAATCAAGAATCAATAACTGGGGTGGTATCAAACTAGAAAGATGCTTCACAGCAAAGAAAATCATCAAGAATGTGAACAGAGAGTCTGCAGAATGGGAGAAAATGTTTGCCAATGGCACCTCAGAGCATTAATCTCCAGAATATATAAAAAACTCAAAAAATGTAACACTAGACAAAACAAACAAAACAAAACAAACAAACAAAACAAACAAAAATAGCCCAATCAATATATGTGCAAAGGAACTAAAGAGGCACTTTGCAGAAGAAGATATAAGAATGGTCAAAAAATATGTGAAAAATGTTCAACATCTCTAGCAAATAGAAAAATGAAAATTAAAACTACACTGAGATTCCTTCTCACTCCAGTCAGAATGATGATTATCAAGAATACAAGTAAGAACAAATGTTGGTGAGGATGTGGGGAAAAGGGTACACCCATACATGACTGGTGGGACTGCAAATTGGTGCAATCACTCTAGAAAGTAGTATGCATATTCCTCAGAAAACTTGGAATGGAACCACCATTTGACCCAGCAATCCCACTCCTCAGTATATGCCCTAAGGACTTAAAATAAGCAAACTATAGTGACACAGTTACATTAATGTTTAGAGCAGCTTAATTCACAATAGCTGAACTATGGAACCAACCTACCCCTTCAACATATGAATAAAGAAAATGAGTCATATATACACATGGAATACTATTCCACCATAAAGGAGAATGAAATTATGGCATTTGCCAGTAAATAGATGGGACTGGAGACTATCATGCTAAGAGAAGTAAGTCAATCAACCCCACAAAAAAAGACAATGTTCTCTCTGATATGTAGATGCTAACACACAATAAGGGTGGGGGAAGGAATAATAGAAGTTTATTGGATTAGACAAAAAGGAATAAAGGAATGGGGGGAATAGGAATAAGAAAGACTGTAGAATAAATTGGACATAATTTTCCTATGTTCACATATGAATAAATAACCAGTGTAACTCCATATTATTTACAACCATGAAAATGTGAAGTTATATTCCACATGTGTATAATATGTCAAAATACAGTTTGCTCTCATGTATATCTAAGAAAAAAAGGAAATAAATGTAAATTACTTTTGTTTACATTAATAAATTATTTTAAAATAGATTTTTGGTTTTCTAGGACTTTGGAAGATGGAGGGACTACAGCAATGATAGCCCAGGAGTTCTGGGTTTCTTTTCAAGAACATGAAAGTGCTCTAAAATTGTTTCACTGGTTATTAATCTCTGTTAATATACTAAAAGACACTGAATTTTACCTTTTAAATGGGTAAACTGGGTAGCATGTGCCTTATTATCTCATAACCTTGCCTCTTAAGACACCTGCTGAAAGAACTTAGATAACATTTTTATTATTTGGTTTGGCTATCAGTACCAGACACAATACAAATATTTATATGATTTTGTAATATATCTAAAGTGAAAGAAAAAATCAAGGAAAAAGTCTGATTTTTCTAATAATTAAAAAATAGTCTAAAATATACACATACTTTGAGAAAAGCATAAAAGCCTTTCTGTACAAGTTCTTTTAAAATTCATTTAATAATTACATGCAGATTCTGTATACATGCACAAAAATGAAGGTAAGAAATAATGCAATTCCCTGAAACATTCTATCAAGTTGTACCTCTGATTCAAATTTTTTTGACTCACCATGGCAATAGAGATAGCATTAAAAACCACTGGGTTACAGAAGAAAGTCTCAGCTTTTCTGAGGTTAGATAACTTAAGGAAAGATGTATGACATTATAAGAAAAAAATTCAAAATAAAATTTTGAATTTAAGAAATAAGTACAGTATAAAGATCACAAAATTGTAATAAAATCAATAATAATGAAAATATGAAGAATGCTGTTAACTAAAATTAGTATCCCAGAACAATTCTTATTATTCAAGCAGGTATACATTTTCAGTTGACATGTTCAATTTTGTACATACTTGACTTATGATTTGTCCTCGTGTCTTCTTTAAATCCTGTCTTTTAACTTCTACATTCATGTGAAAATGTAACAGATCTTCTAGTGAAGACTCTAACACAGATTGTAATTTTGGGATACCAAGCAGCTGTTTCTCAAGATTTCTCACAACTACCTGGTGAGATATTTCTGTGAATGACTTTGTTAATCAGCTCATTTTAAAAATATATTAATAATATTTCATAATGATATTTATTCTGAAAAATATCACCACACTCACCAGGGCACACACGCGCGCGCGCGCGCGCACACACACACACACACACACACACACACACTTTTTCACATGAGTGTATACTCCTATTTATTTCTGAGTTCTACTAAGGAAACAGAAGGTTCTGCACTCCTGCCTCAACACTATCATTCCTTAGACATTTCTTAGATCCAGCCCTGTATCTCTGTGAATTGCTCTTGATAAAGTTGCAATGCTTAACAACCTACTGAATTCTCAAACAGAAATGGCTACACAGGTCTCACTGGTGGTGGGGAATTCTACAGAGTTTATTGTCCTTCTTTTTTATTAGAAGCTCAAATTAATACCTGAAATCCTCACATATTCAAACCTTTGCTAAAATAAATAAATTATACTTCCATGAAGAATAAAGGAGACCCTAGGTAACCTGGTCACCATCTCACTACCTGTCCTCAGTTCCTAGAAATTACACTGGTCCTTAAACCACTACTACTGTACATAAATCCTTCCCCTCTCATTCATCTGGAAATGTGGGATCAGTGCCAAATTAATGAACCACAGATGACTACAATTATCTTTATTGGGAAAGAGGCTATATAATTTTCAGAATAGCAATTCAGTCTTGAAAAGAAGAAAATGATGAGCAAGTTATCATAGATATATGCAATAAATTAAAGAATATATCAACTATGGTTTTGCTGCAATTCACCACATTTGTCCCAAGTTATGATAATGACAGAGAGATGCTTTTAAAGAGATTGAGAAGTCATAAAGATAAAACTTACCTGGATGGTTATTTTCAGATTTAATTTGGATTGACATGAGTAAAAATAAATTTACCAACTAAAATATATAAAATTATAGTGAAGAAAGTGTATTACAAAGTAAAGCACCTACATTTCAGTTTATCTGGGATATCTGGTATGAACTGTCAAAGTAACTAGCTTAACTGAAACTAGGTCAAGTATCTCCATTTGTCTGTATAATCATGGTCCTAACTATGGCAACATGAAAACATTAAAATTACTATTCAGTGATGGGATGTAACTCACTGGTAGCTCATGTGCTTCACATGTGCAAAACTTTGAGATCAATTAACAGCACCAAAATTAGATACTGTTTCAGCATTACTGAGACTATATTACTAATGTCAGCATAGGTATCTACTAAATATTTATAAGAAACACAATATCTTAAATTGAGGAATCTTTGGGTCCAAGTTTTAAAATTTATCCTTTTTAAAATTTTAAAATAATTTTATCTAAGTCTTTTGGGTTTAATTGGCACATAACTGTACACATTTATGAGGTAGTTATTTTAAAATATGGACACAATGTGTAAGAATCAGAGCAGGGAATTTGGAGGACTTATCACTTCAAACAAATATCATTTATTTGTGTTGGGAATGAGGTCTGGAAGCCACTTTGTATTTCTGTGTTGATACAGAAAACACATATATAATATATGAATTTTTATATTTAAGATTCAACATTTAGCTATAATCAAATACCACTTAGCTATACCATTTAGCTATAATCAAATACCACTTTCAGTATTTCTTCTAAGACACTTTATATAGTTATCTTGCTTGACACTTAACTTCTTCTGCTTTATCCTTTGCATCTTGATTCAGTTATTCTTTTAAATGATTATTTTCATTGATTAAATCCATACATCTGTTTTCAAACATGGGACAATGTTTGCCACTCTAAGCTCTAAATATTTTTATAATATCATCAAATTGGGCATAGATATTAATAATTTCATCCTTTTTATCAACTTTGTCGTGATAGTCATGCAATTGATCCTTTCACTTTATAGTTTAAATAATATCGTCTCTCTAGAAGAGTCCTGCTTTCTGAGGTGTTCACTCCTTTTCTCTGTTTGCTTTGATACCTGCAAGTCATGCCCTTCAGTTGGCATTTTCTTTCTTTTAGATGTCTGTTTACCTGTTCTGTAGAAAAAGTCATAACTCTGAGAGTATCTCTTGTCTGAAGCAGCTCATTTTCTAGGTCACTTGTTTTTATTTCAGACTTTGAAAACTGTTGGGAAGGAATTTCACTACTAACTTTTAGGTTAGATACATCAATATTCTTTTCTTCTTGTGAACCAAAGTCCTTACATTTTGCTCTCTGGAAAACAAGTTCTATATTTCTTTTGGTGTCTGACTTTTATCATGATGGTGTGGAGTAGCAGGTGGTGTGGCAGAGTATGATTTAACTTCAGTGTCTAGTCTTTCTGTGTTTTGTTTTTCACTCTTCAGCATAAAATTTTACACTGTATTCTCAGTTTTCCAACTATCAAATTGTTCATTATCATGGAATGTTTTGTATGTGTTTCCTCATTCAGTTTTTGTGTCCTTGGAAGGTCATCATTCTTTTCTGTTAAAATTTCAGTATTCTCCAGGTATTTATTTTCCTAGTTCTGATATTTTATTGTGTCTATTCCCTGGTTCCTTATAGAGATTCCATTCTTCATCCTGTGATATTTATGCAATAGTTTACTCTCTGTCCCATTACTAGTAGAAAACTAAGTAAAATCAAGGGTACATTTAGCTATAACTCAATAAAATGTCATTTCTCCATTTCTCTGAAATTAAGGAAAATCCTGCACATTTATATGGTGAGAGGGTTCAGCAATTAGATATCCCACTGGAAAAAATTAAATGTAAACTTCTGAGCTTACAGAAACATAAATTCCTGTGTTCAAAATGTTAATTCAAGAAAATGAATCTATGAGAGTAAAAGGAAATTTCAAATTAAAGAATGTCAGAATTTTCAGGTGCACTGGCATATACCTATAATCCTAGTGGTTCAGGCGGCTGAGGCAGGAGGACTGCAGGTTCAAATCCAGATCCAGAAATTCAGCAAGACCTTGATTCAGAAACAAACTAAATAAATAAAGGAATAAATGACTGAGGAAGCATCTCAGTGTTTGAGCACCCTGGTTCAGTTCCTGGTTCAATTAAAAAAAATGTAAGAATTGAAAAAAACCCTGAATTACAGCAGATTCAAGGCTTAAAGTGAGTGATTAGTAATTTTGCCAATATAAATTTTTTTTCCAAGGCAGAAGATACAGAGACAAACCCACATATACACAGTGATGTCACACTAGACAAAGACACCATAAACATATGTTGGAGAAAAGATAACTTCTTCAACAAATGGTGCTCAGAAAACTGAAAACACTTATGCAGTAAGAGGAAATTTAACCCCTATCTCTTACCCTGCACAAAACTCAAAACTAATTGGATCAAGGACCTAGATATAAGAACAGAAACACTAGGCCTATTTGAAGAAAAGATAGGACCAACTCTGTGTCATGTCAGCTTAGGAACTGAATTCCACAGCAAGACTCTAAGAGCAAAAGAAGTAAAATCAAGAATAAAAAAAAAATGAGGTGGTATCTTCACAGCAAAGAAAACTATCAAGAATGAGAACAGAGAGCCTACAAAATGGGAGAAAACTTTGCCACTGATACCACAGATAGAGCATTAATCTCCAGGATATGTAAAAAAACTCAAAGAGGTAAAAATAAACAAAAGAGAAAAATAACCCAGTGAGTAAATGTGCAAAGGAACTAAATAGGCATTTCACAGAAGAAGATACAAGAATGGTCAACAAATATGTGAAAAAAATATTCAACATCTCTAGCAATTAGAGAAATGCAAATTAAAACTACACTGAGATTCCATCTAACTCTAGTCAGAATGATGATTATCAAGAATACAAGTAAGAACAAATGTTGGTGAGGATGTGGGGAAAAGGGTACACCCATACATGACTGGTGGGAATGCAAATTGGTGCAATCACTCTGGAAAGTAGTATGCATATTCCTCAGAAAACTAGGGAGGTAGGCCCAGAGAGCAGGCCACAGTGCATAGACCCCAGGTGAGAATTCCACCCTGGAGAGTCAGGCCCAGAGAGCCCAGCTCAGCACAGATCTGGCAGGCCTAGAGAGCCAGGCCCAGCACAGAGCCACCAGGTGAGATTTCTATACTAGGGGGACAGTTCCAGGGAGCCAGGCCCAGGTAGAGCCACACTGGGGAGGTAGGCCCAGAGACTCAGGCCCAGTCCAGCGCTGCCAGGCAAGACATCCACTCCAGGGAGATAGGCTCAGAGAAACAGACACAGATCCAGACCAGCTGGGCCCAGCTGGCAGTCTAGTGCCCCTGTGGTTGACAATCTGTCAACACGTGGACGTTACCTCTGCTGCCCACTAGCAGGGGATATACCCTACCTGAAGACCACCATCCCCAGAGGGGCAGCATCCTTTGTGGGTCACTGCATTATCAAGTTCATTCAACACTTCAGTACTGAAGACTAGGAGGTGAGTTATTGGAAATATGCAGGAACAGTACAAGTTTATAGAGGGGAAACTGCAATACCTCAGATTTGCACTCCTAGAGGGGAAGATATATGAACAATATGAGAAAACAGGGGAAGAAAGTGTCCCCAACAAACCTAGATGCTACATCAATCAAATTCAATGACAGCATGGCAGAAGAAATGTTTGAAAGGGAGTTCAGAATGTACATAATTAAAATGATCAGAGAAGCAAGCAATGAGATAACAGAGTAAAAGCAGGCATTGAATGATCACACTAATCAACAGTTAAAAGAGCAAATGCGTAAGCAAAGGATCATTTCAATAAAAAGAGAGATTCTGAAAAAAAAAAACAAACAGAAATTCTTAAAATGAAGGAAACAATAAACCAAATTAAAAACTCCATAGAAAGCATAACCAATAGGATAGAACACCTGGAAGACAGAACCTCAGACACTGAAGACAAAATATTTGATCCAGAAAATAAAGTTGACCACACAGAGAAGATGGTAAGAAATCAGAAACAGAATCTCCAAGAATTATGGATATCATGAAAAGACCAAATTTAAGAATTATTGGTATTGAGGAAGTCACAGAGAAATAAATCAAAGAAATGAACAGCATATTCAATAAAATAATATCAGAAACTTTTTCAAAGCTGAAGAATAAAAAAGAAAATGAAATAAAAGAGGCTTATAGGACAGCAGGTGCACAAACTTACAACAGACCCACTCCAAGTCACATTATAATGAAAATATCTAACATACAAAATAAAGATAGAATTTTAAAGGTTGAGAGAGAAAAAAAATCAAATTACATTCAGGCAAAAACCAAAACAGATATCATCAGATTTCTCAACCCAGGCCCTAATAGCTAGAAGGTCCTGGAACAGCATTTTTCAAGCTCTGAAAGAAAATGGGTGCCAACCAAGAATCTCATACCCAGCAAAACTTACCTTCAGATTTGAAGACAAAATAATATCCTTCCATGGTGAACAAAAGTTAAAAGAATTTACAAATAGAAAGCTGGCACTACAGAATATTCTTATCAGAATATTTCTTGATGAATAAATAAAAAACAACAATGTAAGACAGCAAAGGGAGGAACTACCCTAAAGGAGTAGCCAAATAAAGGAGAAACCAAGTGAAGTTGAAAACCAAAAATAAGCCCAAAAGACTAGGAATACAAATCATATCTCAATAATAACCCTGAATGTTAGTGACCTGAACTCATCAATCAAAAGACACAGTATGGAGATTGAATTAAAAAGAAAGACCCCACAATATGCTGCCTTCAAGACACTCATCTCATAGAAAAGGACATCCACAGACTACAGGTAAAAGAATGGGAAAAAACATACCATGCACATGGACTCAGTAAAAAAGCGGGGATATCAATCCACATATCAGATAAAGTGGACTTCAAGCCAAAGTTCGTCAGAAGGGATAAAGAAGGACATTTCATACTGCTTAAGGGAAGCATAAATCATCAAGACATAAGAATCATAAATATTTATGCCCTAAACAATAGTTCATCCATGTACATCAAACAAATCCTTCTCAATTCCAGGAACCAAATAGACCACAATGCAGTAATACTAGGTGACTTTAACACACCTCTCTCACCACTGGATAGATCTTCCAGACAAAATTTGAACAAAGAAATCATAGATCTCAATAATACAATTGATTATTTAGACTTAACAGACATATATAGAATATTCCATTCATCAATAAGAAAATACACTTTCTTCTCAGCAGCACATGGATCCTTCTCTAAAATAGACCATGTTATGCCACAAAGGTATTCTTAGCAAATACAAAAGGATAATTCTGTATTCTATCAGATCATAATGGAATAAAATTAGAAATCAATGACAAAATAAAAAACAGAAACTACTCCAACACCTGGAGATTAAATAATACGCTACTAAATGATGCATGGATAACAGAAGACATCAGGGGGAAAATAAAAAAAAAATTCTTAGAGGTAAATGAGAACAAAGATACAGCATATCAAAATTTCTGGGACACTATGAAAGCAGTAATAAGAAAAAAGTACTTTTCATAGAGCACATTCAATAAAAGAAGAAAAAGTCAACAAATAAATGACCTAACATTAGAAAACCCTAGAAAAAGAAGAGATCAACACCAAAAGTAGTAGAAGACAGGAAATAGGTAAAATCAGAGCTGAAAGCAATAAAATTGAGGCAAAAGAAACAATTTAAAAAATTGACTAAATAAAAAGTTTTTTCTTTGAAAAAATAAAATTGATAAACCCCTAGCCATACTAACAAAGAGAAGGAGAGAGAAAACTCAAGTTACTAAAATTCAGGAGGAAAAAGGAAATATCAAGACAGACACCATTGAAATACAAAACATAATAGAAAATCTCGAGGACATCAACAGGTTTTCAAGAGGACACACACAATTTAAATAGCAATTTAAGCAATTGCTTAAAATTCAAGCAATGAAATAGAAGAAATGATGAAAAGTCTACCAACAAAGAAAAGTCCGGGACCAGATGGATTCTTAGCTGAGTTCTACAATATCTTAGAAGATATTGTAGAAAATACACCTCAATGTATTCCATGAAAAAGAAGAGGAAGGAATCCTTCCAAATTCATTCTATGAAGCCAATATCACCCTGATACTTAAACCACACAGAGACACACCAAGGAAAGAAAGTTTCAAACCAATATCCTTGATGAATACTGATGCAGAAATTCTCAACAAAATCTTACCAAATCACATAAAAAATTATATTAAAAAGATAGTGCACCACAATCAAGTGGGATTTATCCCAGGGATGCAAGGTTGATTCAACATCCAGAAATCAATAAATGTAATTCACCATATCAATAGACTTAAAGTCATAAATCACATGATTATTTTCATAGATGCAGAAAAAACAGTTGATAAAATACAGCATCCCTTCATGCTCAAAACACTGGAAAAAATAGGGATAGTGTGAACATTCCTTAACATTGTAAAGGCCATCTACACTAAGCCCATGGCCAATATCATTCTAAACGGTGAAAAACTGAAAGCATTCCCCCTAAAAACTGGAACAAGGCAGGGATGCCCTCTTTCACCACTTCTATCCAACATTGTCCTTGAAACTAGCCAGAGCAATTAGACAGACCAAGGAAATTAAAGGGACACGAAGAGGAAAAGAACTCAAATTATCACTATTTGCCCATGACAAGATCCTATGTTAGAGGAACCAAAAAATTCCACCAGGAAACTTGTAGAACTCATAAATGAATTCTGTAAAGTAGCAGGATATTAAATAAATGCTCATAAATCCAATACATTTTTATTCCTAATTGATGAATCCTCTGAAAGAGAATTTAGGAAAACTATCCCATTTATAATAGACTCATAAAAACCATAATTCTTGTGAATCAATTTAACAAAAGAGGTGAAGGACCTCTACAGTGAGAACTACAGAACACAAATGAAAGAAATTTAAAAAGACCTTAAAAGATGGAAAGATCTCCCATGTTCTTGGATAGGCATAATTAATATTGTCAAAATGACCATACTATGAAAAGTGCTATACAACTTCAGTGTAATTCCAATTAAAATCCCAGTGACATACCTTATAGAAATAGAGCAAGCAATCATGAAATTCATTTGGAAGAATAAGAGACTCAAAATAGCTAAAGTAATCCTTAGCAGGAAGAGTGAAGCAGGGGGTGTCAAAATACCAGACCTAAAACTATACTACAGAGCAATGGTAACAAAAACAGTGTGGTATTGACACCAAAATAGACAGGTGGATCAATGGTACAGAATAGGGGACACAGAGACAAACACAAATAAATACAGTATCTCATACTAGACAAAGGTGCTAAAAACATACAATGGAGAAAAGATAGCCTCTTCAACAAATGGTGCTGGGAAAACTGGAAATCCATATGCAACAGAATGAAAATGAACTTCTATCTCTCACCCTGCACAAAACTCAACTCAAAATGGATCAAGAACCTTGAAATCAGACCAGAGACCCTGCAACTTATAGAAGAAAATGTGGGTCCAAATCTTCATCATGTCAGCTTAGGACCAGACTTCCTTAACATGACTGCCAAAGCACAAGAAATAAAAGCAGGAATCAATAACTGAGATAGATTCAAACTAAAATCTTTTTCTCAGCACAGGAAACTATCAGCAATGTGAAGACAGACCCTGCAGAGTGGGAGAAAATCTTTGCCACTCATACTTCTGATACAGCACTAATCTCCAGAATCTATATAGAACTCAAAAACTTCACACAAAGAATACAAATAACCCAATCAACAAATGGGCTAAGGAAATGAGCAGACACTTCAAAGATCTACAAGCAGTCAGCAGATATATGAAAAATTGTTCAACATCTCTAGTAATAAGAGAATTGCAAATCAAAACTACTCTATGATTTCATGTCACCCCAGTTAGAATGGTGATTATCAAGAATACAATAAACAATATGTGTTGGCAAGGACATGGAAAAAAGGGTACACTCCTGCATTGCTGGTGGGGTTGCAAATTAGTGCAGTTACTCTGGAAAACAGTGTGGAGATTTCTTAGAAAACTTGGAATGGAATCACCATTGGACCCTGCTATCCCACTCCTTGGCCTATACCCAAAGAACTTAAAATCAACATACTACAGTGATGCAGCCACATCAATGTTCATAGTTGCTCAATTCACAATAGCCAGATTGTGGAATAAACCTAGATGCCCTTCAATTGATGAATGGATGAAGAAACTGTGGCATATATACACAATGGAATATTACACAGTCATAAAGAAGAATAAAATTATGGCATTTGCAGGCAAATGGATGAAGTTGTAGAATATCATGCTAAGTGAGATAAGCCAATCCCAAAAAACCAAAGGCTGAATGACCTCTCTGATAAGTGGATGATGATACACAATGGAGGAGAAGGCAAGAATGGAGGATGGATGGATTGTATAGAGGGAAAAGAAGGGTAGGAGGGGTGGGGGAAGGAAAAATAACAGAATTAGACAAACATCATTACCCTATGTGCATGTATGATTACACGAATTGTATGACACTACTTCATATACAACCAGAGAAACAAGTTGTACCACAATTGTTTACAATCAAAATAAATAAATTATAAAAAAATTGTTCATATCCCACATACAAATGCTTTGGGAGACAGTATATTGCATATACAATGGAGATCCTGAAAGTTTACATATCCTGGCATTGTGGGAGACATCTGAAGTTTGTGAAGGTACACACATATGGTGACTGCATATGGGCGAAATTGTTAAACAGCACATTTATCAAACCATATCCCCATTATTAATTGAAATATAGCAACATGCAGTAAGTTAAAGGGGTTTTATAAATAATGTCAGTCAAATAAAGTAAACTTTACTTTAGTAAAGTTTAACTTACTAAAGTTTACTAAACTTTAGTAAAGTTTAACTTTACTAAAGGCTCATTTAACTGATTCAACTTGTTTCTTCAATTCTGTATCTAAAGTAGTAACAGAGATTTCCAGGTGCTTCCTCAATTTATTCTCCTTTTTTTTTTTTTTGGTTTTTTTTTTTTTGTTTGTTTGTTCTTTTGGCGGTGCTGGCGATCAAACCCAGGGCCTTGTGCTTGCAAGGCAAGCACTCTACCAACTGAGCTATCTCCCCAGTCCAATTTATTCTCTTTGTTCTTTTTCTTTTAACTGGTCTTTAACGTAACAGATTTTTATTTCTTCCCTTTTCCTCTTTTTCTTTTAGGATACATCTGAAGTTAAATATGATTATCTTTATATTGGTTTTTGCCAGAAAATACAAAAGTCTTCTTATATTTTGGCTCTTTGTGTATTGAATTTGTATCCTGATATCCTAATAAACATTCTATGTTTTCTGAACCTTTGGTTTTCTAGGTTCACATTTTAAATGTCTTCTTCATTCTTTTCTAAAATATACATAATTGAAAGACAATAATAAGACTATTTTGTTAATTGATAAGATTCTGTTACTAGTAACAATTTTAGATATTATAGAAAAGAAATTTTGAAATGATTCAATAAATTTAAAAGTTCAAAATTATCTTTTTTGCACTATCATAAATCCTTCACAGTTAAAAAGATAATTTCAAGTCCAAAATTTTAAAGATTTATTGCTCATATGCAACCTTATGAATTCACTTATAAGGATTTTATCCTCTTAAAATATGTCAGTTATACCTGAATTGACTTACACTATAACAACATATTCAGAAATTCTTCTTTCAATATAGATATTTTTTCTTTTATATTATCATAACCCAAATCTAGGATAAGGAATAAAATACCTGTTATTATACTCTTTGCTTCTTTTATGGTAGCACTTTCAGCTTACATGGTTGATTATTATGTATTTCATAAACAACTCAAAATCCCCTTTGGAACAAGAGAGCACCTAATATTTAATCTAATAATAAAGAGCAATGTTCAACAGATGAATGTATAAAGAAAATATGATATATATACACAATGGAATATCATCCATAGAAAGAATGATTTATGTCAATATATGCTCAGCTGTCATGTATAATTAAAAAGAAAAAAATTAAATGTATATGTCCTTTCAACATAGAAATCCAAACAAATTTGATTTATGAATGAGAATGAATTTAAAAAAAAATTATAACCAATTTCCACTTCATTTTTTAATGAATGTTAAACTGTAACTGAAGGTCTACCTTAGCACTGGCATGTCACACTGGTCCCACAAACCCCTGTATTTGTTCCCAAATAGCAGAAGAAAAACTATAAATATATAAAAACATATTTCAGGGCAGTAAGAAATGCCTATTTTATATTTTATATTTTATTCAAGTTTTCCCCCTTGCAAAATGCCAACAGATAAGTCTGCAGTTAAAAAAATTCTCCTTTTATTTGTACTAAAATAAAGGAAAGAGTTCCACACCATCTTTCAATACAGGATATAATACCTCAAATTGTGGAGTTGTTTCAATTCTGCATTTTCTTGCTTAAACTCTGATTCCAATACTTTTATTGCAGATAGCCTCTCTTTTCATTCATGAATCTCATTTTACAGTTCTGCAATTTTTTTAATATAGTGAACACTGTGAACAGTGACATTTTTTGTTCTATTATTCTTTGCAGTGAATTAACTTCTTTCTGGGGTTTCAGTAGGCTAATAGAATCTGTGTCAGGGAGAAAATGTAGTAGATCTAAAATGTGTGAGTAATTTTCATATGTGAATGACTATATATTTCTCATGCACTACTCATAAAATAAAAAAATGAATGCCTCAACATGTGACATATTGTACTGTTTGCAATACATATTGTTCTGCAATAAAAAGATGAGACTCCTTCTTTTTTTTTAGCTTAAAGTCATGGGAAGACAGACACATAAAATGACCACTATAAATTCAGAGAGATGATAAATGAAAATGGAGTTTTGTGATCTCATAAGGGTATCTGATCTACAGGAAGGATTTGCTGAGGAAGATGAGGATACCCTGAGAAATGAAGGATGAGTAGGAAGCAGGTAGAGTATGAAGGACATTTTTTCCAATATATAGAATGTGCTGAGAATCTTATGCAAGCTGCTTCTATCTAAGATGGAGTAACAGTAATAGTGTTCCTATCTAAAACAACCAAATTCAAAACAGAAAAAAGCCTTAATCAACAATTTTCAAGACAAGGGACTTCAGGCAATGAGGACAATCATCCCAGATAGACTTCCAAATATACCAACTCCATGCTGTGGGAGAACTTCAAGGCTATGACTCAAGCCAGATTAACCCAAGCAGAGTTCACCAGGCTCTCTTAGGTGAGGTTGTAAAAGTGAATATGGTAAAACTAAGGCAAAGAAAGATGAAAGGACTTCTAGTGGAGATGAGAGAGCTTTGCAGAGGGCCCTTTTTGAATATGAAGCAGATTAGTGAACAACATATATTTTTCAGGAAAGGACCTGAGATCTAGAGGGATTAAAAAGCCTTTAAAAAGATTATAGAAGGGCACTCTGGCGGTGGGCCCGTCCCACATGGCCAGCTTCTCCAGCTTCTCGGAGCAGGCCCCCCCGTGAGAGCCTTTCTGAACAGAACCAGCTCCAAGTCCCGGAGCCAGTGCAGTGAACTCCGGCCCGCAAGTAGCTTCAGGGCCCTGGACAGGGCAACCAGGGATTTCCCCAAGCAGCCCGGCTCCCTCCGGCGGGAGGCACCTTTCAAGGCTAGGGTCTCGGAGCAGACTGCCCAGTGAGAGCCTTTCTACACAGAGTCAGCCACAAGTCCCTGAGCCAACGGAGAGCTCTGACCCGCAAGCAGCATCTGGGATCAGGGAAGGGCAGCCAGAGATTTCTCCAGGTGAACCTGACCCCTCCGGCCACAGGCTCTTTCCACAGGGCAATCCAAGATGGCGGACTAGAGGGTGACTGCATCTCCAGTCACTCCACAACCCAGGATTCAAGAAGGGGAGGCTTTTATTTCTTGTGCTATGGGAGTCTTGTTGAGGAAGTCTGGTCCTAAGTCGACAAGTTGAAGCTCTGGACCTACTTTTTCTTCTATAAGATGCAAGGTCTCTGGTCTGATTCTGAGGTCCTTAATCCATTTTGAGTTTAGTTTCGTCCATGGTGAGAGATATGGGTTTAGTTTCATTCTGTTGCATATGCATTTCCAATTCTCCCAGCACCATTTGTTGAAGAGGCTATCTTTTCTCCATTGCATATTTTTGGACCCTTTGTCTAGTATGAGAACATTGTATTCATTTGGGTTTGTGTCCATGTCCTCTATTCTGTACCATTGATCCACCTTTCTATTTTGGTACCAATACCATGCTGTTTTTGTTACTATTGCTTTGTAGTAGAGTTGAAGATCTGGTACTGCCATACACCCTGCTTCACTCTTTCTGCCAAGGATTGCTTTAACTATTCTGGGTTTTTTATTCTTCCAGATGAATTTCATAATTGCTTGCTCTATTTCTGTAAGGTACATCATTAGGATTTTAATTGGAATTGCATTGAATCTGTATAGCACTTTTGGTAGTATGGTCATTTTGACAATATTATTCTTCCTATCCAAGAACATGGGAGATCTTTCCATCTTCTAAGGTTTTCTTGAATTTCTTTCTTTAGTGTTCTGTAGTTCTCACTGTAGAGGTCTTTCACCTCTTTTGTGAGATTGATTCCCAAGTATTTTATTTTTTTCGATGCTATTGTGAATGGGGTAGTTTTCCTAATTTCTCTTTCTGAAGATTCATCACTTATGTATAAAAATGCATTAGATTTATGTGCATTGATCTTATATCCCACTAATTTACTGAATTCACTTATGAGATCTAAAAGTTTTCTGGTGGAACTTCCTGGTTCCTCTAAGTATATAATCATATCATCAGCAAATAGGGATAGTTTGAGTTCTTCTTTTCCTACTCGTATCTCTTTAATTTCTTTGGTCTGTCTAATTGCTCTGGCTAGAGTTTCAAGGACGATATTGAAAAGAAGTGGTGAAAGAGGGTATCCCTGCCTTGTTCCAGTTTTTAGGGGGAATGCTTTCAGTTTTTCACCATTTAGAATGATATTAGCCATGGGCTTAGCATAGATGGCCTTTACAATGTTAAGGAATGTTCCCACTATCCCTATTTTTCCTAGTGTTTTGAGCATGAAGGGGTGCTGTATTTTATCAAATGCTTTTTCTGCATCTATGGAAATAATCATGTGATTCTTGACTTTAAGTCTATTGATATGGTGAATTACATTTATTGATTTCCTGATGTTGAACCAAGCTTGCATCCCTGGGATGAAACCCACTTGATCATGGTGCACTATCTTTTTAATATGTTTTTGTATGCGATTTGCTAAAATTTTGTTCAGAATTTTTGCGTCGATGTTCAATAAGGATATTGGTCTGAAATTTTCTTTCCTCGATGTGTCTCTGTCTGGTTTAGGTATCAGGGTAATATTGGCTTCATAGAATGAGTTTGGGAGGGTTCCCTCCTCTTCTATTTCATGGAATACTTTGAGGAGTATTGGAATGAGCTCTTCTTTAAAGGTTTTGTAGAACTCGGCTGAGAACCTATCTGGTCCTGGACTTTTCTTTGTTGGTAGACTTTTGATGACTTCTTCTATTTCATTACTTGAAATTGGTCTATTTAAATTGTGTATGTCCTCCTGGGATAGATTCAAACTAAAAAGCTTTCTCTTAGCAAAGGAAACTATCAGCAATGCACAGAGAGAGCCTACAGAGTGGGAGAAAATCTTTGCCAATCATACTTCAGATAGAGCACTAATCTCCAGAATCTATAAAGAACTCAAAAAACTCTACACCAAGAATGCAAATAATCCAATCAACAAATGGGCTAAGGAAATGAATAGACACTTCACAGAAGAAGATCTACAAGCAATCAACAAACATATGGAAAAATGTTCAACATCTCTAGTAATGAGAGAAATGCAAATCAAAACCACCCTAAGATTCCATCTCACCCCAATTAGAATGGCGATTATCAAGAATACAAGCAACAACAGGTGTTGGCGAGGATGTGGGGAGAAAGGTACAATCATACATTGCTAGTGGGGCTGCAAATTAGTGCAGCCACTCTGGAAAGCAGTGTGGAGACTCCTTAGAAAACTTGGAATGGAACCACCATTTGACCCAGCTATCCCACTCCTTGGTCTATACCCAAAGGACTTAAAATCAGCATACTACAGAGATACAGCCACATCAATGTTCATAGCTGCTCAGTTCACAATAATCAGATTGTGGAACCAACCTAGATGTCCTTCAGTTGATGAATGGATAAAGAAACTGTGGAATATATATACAATGGAATATTACTCAGCCATAAAGAATGATAAAATTATGGCATTTGCAGGCAAATGGATGAAATTAGAGTATATCATGCTAAGTGGATAAGCCAATCTCAAAAAACTAAAGGACGAATGATCTCACTGATAAGTGGATGAGGACATATAATGGGGGGTGGGAGGGGTTAGTGTTAGGGTTAGGGTTAGGTTTAGGGTTAGGGATAAGGAGGCTGGTAAGAATGGAGGAAAGAAGGACTATATAGAGGGAAAAGAGGTATGGGAGGGGTGGAGGGGAAGGGAAAAAAATAATGAATCAAACAACATTGCCCTATGTAAATTCATGATTACACAAATGGTTTGCCTTGACTCCATGTACAAATAGAGAAACAACATGTATCCCATTTGTATACAATAATAAGAAAAAAAAAGATTATAGAAAATTGCCTCATGTTCACACAGTGCAGTTATGATTGTCATTTCCCATTAGCTAAGCTGAAGAGAACTCAATTCATCAAACAATGAATAGAGTAATCTGGAAATCTTGCCTAGTAGTGGAGAATTCACCCTAGGTTGTTTACATAACAAGCTATAAAATCAAGTCTAGGAAGGATTTAGGGAGGTTTTTATAAATAAGATACCTGAATTCCAAAATAAAATTCAAGAAGTGAAGAAGCATGTAAGATATACTTTAAAAATTTCACTTGTAGGGAGGTAAATGGATAGAAATCAAAGGGCATGGTGACCAGTACACCTAAATACAGGTAGCCCTTGAAAAATACAGCTTTGTTTATTTAATTTTTTTAATGTGCTGCTGAGGTTTGGACCCAGTGCCTCACATGTGGTAGGCAAGTGCTCTACCACTGAACTACAACTTGAGTCCAAAAAACTCATGTTTGAATTGTACATGTTTTCTCATATACACTTAATTAATGAATTATTTTGGAGATTAAGGACAAAATGGAAATACAGAAAAACCAGAAAGCCTAGAAACTCTAAAAAAATAAGTAGATGCATTATAAATTCATAAGACATGTAAATGACATGCTTTATATCCACCATTACATGCTTATATAATTGTGTCAAAATTAACCCAATATTGTATATGACAACAATATGTGATAAAAAACACTAAAACAAAATCTAGAGTTTATACTTCCTTTAACAAATTTTATAAATGGATGTCATTCTATTAAATAAAAGAAAAGAAAAAGAAAGGTAGAAATCTCCAAATTCAAATATAACAATTTCTGCAAATGGGAACTTGGATTCTTCCTGAGTTATAAAGGAAGGATGAAAGTATTGTGGATTCTTTCCAGCAGAATCAGAGTGCCAGGCATTCACCTTTCTCTCACAGGTTCATTTTTCTAGTCTTTCCTTATTGAAGCAGAAACCACAGTGGTCCTGGATGCATACCCAACAATAGTCAGGCTAGTTTCTTGGAGATGGATGTGCTCAGGGCTTTTTCAAGCTAGAGCATGATCTTGTGGTCTGCCTAACGTATAGAAAATCACAGGGCTCTTTTTTCAATGGGTGTTTGTATTTCTGTGACAGAAATGCCAGGTGTATGTCTGGTAGAAAACCAGGTGCATGTAACACCATACACCTGAGCAGATATCCTAGGTATGTTCAACCCACTGTGCCAAATGTGAGACATTTGTTGTATTTGCTCCTACTTCTACTCCATGGGTGTTTCTAGGCACTTTCCTGGAAATTATATCGGAACCCTGAAGTTAGGCCCCTTTCAGAAGGGCTCCAAATCCATTACAGGTCCTTTGTGTGAAAGATCACAAACCACTGCATATCTTGTACCTCCAAGATTGAGTATCCACCCCTCCTCACAAGATAGTGGTTGTTCACTCTAATAGTATTGACCCAGAATACAGACTGATAGGAATGTGCTAAAAACTCTCTAAGCAAAGGCATATTGTGCCTGTCACACAGCTTGTGGAATAGAGGCCCATGGGGACATTACACATTAAAATCAGTGCTTTGAGAATATTCATAGTTAGGGAGAAATCCTGTGTAAAATTTAAAGAGGCAGAAAAAGGTCCAAAAATGCTGATGCAATATCAGGTAGAACAACAATTCCCTACCATTCTCAGGACAAACATGGACTGTTCAACTGACCACCCCTATCATTCTCAGAGGCAGTGTGAAGAAATAATGAGAGATTTGGAATCTCACACACAGCTAAGACAACTAAGAGAAAGAGTTCAGAATTGTGGTTCAAATTACAGATAAGTCTCCAGGCTCCACAGGCAGAGGGTTTGTCATTCAGTTCTTACATTAGATACACACACATACCTAAATTTTTTTTAAAAGAAAGTACTAGGGGGCATTTTCCTACAACAGCAAAATTTTCCTAAGCTCACCCTATTGTAGGGTTGGAGAAAGGAGAGGAACTCAGCTTGTACACTCCATTACCAGGTTATGAGTGTTTGGGCTGGAGCACATAAGGAAAAATCTGAACTTCCAGATTTGGAGTTGCTTCCCCAAAACCCCACGAGGGTATTGGGTTCTTAAAAGTGACAACCTGGACAGAAATGCCTCCATTTCATTTTCATGAACAATCAGAAAAAACTTAAGCTTTTTTTGTTCCAAGTTGCTCTTGGATTTTTCGGCAGTTATTATGTATGTGGTTTTCTCATTATTTGTTTCTTCATATTCTATCACATTTTCTAAGATATTTTCATTCTTTCTTGATTTTTCCCTGTATCACATTTTCTTCTTATTTTAAATCCCACCCTTCCTAATGTTATTGCTTTTTCTCCACAGTTTCTCTGGTGTTACTGTTTCTCATACCAGTTTAATAATCCTTCATTTACTTAACTATTTCCTGATAATTTTATAATCACTAGTGCCCATATTTTTCAGTCAGGAATTTATTCTTTTTATTCCCACTTCATCTATGCAGTTTGTGGAGATCATTTTTGGGGTGTGCCAGGGATTGAAAACAGGTGTGGTTAAACATTGAGACAGATCACCTGACTTTTTATAGTTTTATTAAGAGTCAGGATCTCAATGTGTTGTTTAGGGCCTTAATAGGTGCTTGAGGTTGGCTTCGCACTTGTGCCTCCCAAGATGATCAGTTAATACATCACTTAAAATAAGCTTTTTTATTTATAGGTGATATATTATATCCACTGATAATAGATTTAGTGTGAACTTTCCAATCAATTCAGCATAAAGTGCTAATAGCCTTAAGAGGTACAAGCTTGAATTGTGATCGCAACTGGAAAGTGAAAGGGCTTTGCTTAGATAAATGCAGGACCTTGCATCAGGCTGAGTAAGCAAGAGGAGTTAATATCTGCCATTCTCAGTCTGGTGCAATGGAAAAGAGAATCCAGTGAGGTCACTGGAGGCCCTTAACTATAATACTTCAGGGAGGGGAATAGGCTGAGGGAATACTTCTGCATCAGTGATCATCCACAGAAAATCTACAGCCAGAGTTCCAGTGTTTATAGACAGCCACCAGGATCTTCACTCTCACACACAAAAAAATCCTGCTTCCTGAACTACTGAACACAATAGAAAGAGTCAACTGACAACTCTGTACTTGTCAAGCAGTAAAGTGGATTCCTCTGAGCTGTGAAATGAGAAGCTGCTGTTAGAAAGGTCATTGCAACTCAGGAATCAGATCCTGTACCCCTGAAACTTGGAAGAAAGTTTACAGTCAAAAACTGATGGGCATCTGATAAATATCTGAACCTCAATGAAATACAAACCATGATTCAACTAGAATTTTCTATGCTTTGACATGGTATACTATAAACAACTCTAATATCAACTTTGATATATAAATATCTCCTTTACTTGAATGGTAATTGTCAACCCCAGAACCAACATTATACCTTCAACTCATTTTCATCTAGTTTTTTAATGCATTATTTGGATCATTCTTCCAATGTTTGTTTTCCTAGCTCTAGATTTTATCTCCTTCTCTTCCTCACTGCTCATCCTCTTGCAATATCTGCTATTACTTTAAATAATACCTAATCACCTATTTCTCCTTTATATCTTCTTGGAGATTACACTTTATAATTTTCTCTCTTTCTTCTTTCTTTCGCTTTTCCTCTCTCCTTTGTTCAATCTTTCTACCTTTCCATCTCTGACCCTCTCTTAAGGTTATAAATTTACTAATCATAACAACTAACTGTGACCTATTCCAAAACTTTATCAAAGGTTTGTATCTGAGTTTGAGGAATCATATAAAACAACTGCAACAAGTTTTTTTTTCTTTCTCATTAAGTTTGAATATAACGAAGTTTGGCTCAGAAGTGCTTATAGAAGACAGGGCTCAGTGAAATCTCTTAAATTGGAGCTGCCATTGGGATCAGCAGATGTCACACACTGAAATAAAATATCATTATCTGGATATTAACCCAAACCAGACTCTTAAGAAAAAAAGAAACTCACAGTGTAATCCTTCTCTTAAAAGAAATCAGAATAATATTGAAAATGAGTAAATGTACAAATAATATAAAATATCAAGGAAACAATGAATCCCAAACAACATATAATATTTCAAAAACAGACTTAATTGATACCACATTTGTGGAAATTTCAGAGAAAGAGTGTAGAAAATGTATCATTAACTACTTTATGAGCTAAAAGATCATGTAATGAGTAAAACCAGAGAGAAAATAAAGAGTACACTTGAATTAAGAGATCAAGATTTTGAAATAGAACAAAGTGTAAAAACTTGAAATGAAGGAATCAACTCACAAATTCAAAATTCATTGGAGGACTGGTGTTGTGGCTCAGTGGTACAGCACTTGCCTATGTGTGAGTGAGGAACTGGGTTCAATTCTCAGCAGTGCATATAAATAAATAAAACAAAGGTCCAGGAACAACTAAAAATACCTATGAAAAAATTTTTAAAAATTCAATGAAAGCATCACCAACAAATTACATTGAAGATAGACTCTCAGACCTCAAGGACAAGTATATAATCTTGAACATAAAACTGACCATAAAGAGAGGTGTTACAAACCATGAAAAAAATATTCAAAAATATGGAATAACTTTAAAAGGCTATATTTAAGATTCATTTGGATAAAATGTTCTGAATTATGAATTAAAGAATGCACAATCTTTCTAATGAAATAATATCAGAAACATTTCCAAATCTGAAAAATGAAATGGAAATTCACATACAGAAAACATAGAGATGTACATCTATACAAAATCATAATAAATCCAATTCTAGACACATTATCATGGAAATACTTAACAGAAGGAGGATTAGAATTTTAAAAGTTGCAAGACAATAACAACTGATTGCATTTAGAGGAAAACACATATGTATTCCAACTGATTTCCTAACTCAAATTCTGAAAGCTAGGAGGTGTTGGAATTATACCATGCTCTGACAGAAAATGGATGCCAACTAAGAATACTATCTTCAGCAAAATTAAACTCCTGAATTGAAGAAGAAATAAAAATCTTCCATGATAAAAGCTAAGAAACATTCACAGAAGGATTCATAATTATAAAGCCTACACTATGAAACATATTCAATAAAACATTTCATAACAAATGAAAAAAATCCTGGAAAGGGAGGAACTACACGAGAATAGTCAAGCAAAGGTAAATCAAATTTGATTTAACTGGAAGAAATAAATCATAATCACAGGAAATAAAAATCTTCTCTTCACATTGACATTGAAAGCAGATGGTCTACAGTCACCAATGAGAAGGCATAGATTGGCAGATTGGATTAAAACCAGACACAGCAATATGCTGTTTGCAAGAGACTTACCTCACAGGAACAGACATTCGCAGCCTAATTTTGAAAAGATGAGAAAAAACATAAAATCCACTGGGATCTAAAAAAATGCAGGGTTAGTATTGTCATACCATATAAAGAAGACTTCAACTCAGAATTGAATCCAAAGAGACGAAGATCATTTCATTCTGTTTAAAGGAATCATACATGAACCTGATATACAATCACAAATATTTATGCTAGAAAAAATGAAGCATCTGCATACATCAAAGAAACTCTTTGCAATATTAGGTATCAAATAGACCACAATATAATAACACCATTTTATTTCTACAGCAGTCTGTTATCACTGGATACATCATTCAAACAAAAACTCAATAAAGATATTACAGAATTAAAAATAAGTAAATGAAAACATGGAACTTACATAATTCTATAGAATATTTCATCCATCAATTACTGAATTCACTTTTTTTTTTGGTACTGGGGATTGAACTCTGGGGCACTGAGCCACATCCTCAACCCTATTTTGTATTTTATTTAGAGACATGGTCTCACTGAGTTGCTTAGAGCCTCACTATTGCTAGGACTGGCTTTGTACTTGTAATTGTCCTACCTCAGCCTCCCAAACTGCTGGGATTGCAGGTGTGCACCACTATGCTCAGCCTTGAATTCACATTATTTTCAACAGCATGTGGAACATTTTCTAAAATAGGTCATATTATAGGTCACAAAGTAAATATGAGCAAATATGGAAAATGAGATTTAATATCTTATATTCTGTTACATCATAATAAAATAAAATTAGAAATCAATGATAAGAAAAAAATAGAAACCACTCTAACCAGGATAATAGACAAAACATTTTTTCCTAGTTTCAACCCCCTTCCTTCTCTTCATGCCTATTTGTATAATCCAATAAACTTCTCTTCTTCCATCCTTCACCCACTATTGTGTGCTATCATTCACATATCAGAGAGAAGAATGTCTATATCTGGTCTTTGACTTTTTGGCACTGGTTTATTTCACTAACATGATAGTCTCCATTTCCATCCATTTACCAGCAAATACCATAATTTTATTTTTCTTTATGGTTGAGTAATATTCCATTATGTGTCTATGCCATGTTTTCATTATTCATTAATCTTATGAACAGAACCTTGTGTCCATATTATTGCTATTATGAATTTAACTGCTATAAACATTGATGTGGCTGTGTTACTCTATTTACTTGTTTTAAGACCTTTGGGTATATACTGAGGAGTGGTATAACTGGGTCAAATGATGATTCCAAGTTCTTTGAGAAATCACCATTCTGCTACACAAAACACTTTTGAGTGAAGTATGAATAGCAGAAAAATTGGGAGAAAAATAAAAAGTAACTTAAGAGGTAAATGAGAAAAATGATACAACATATGAAAATTTTGGGGATCCAGTATAAAAAATTCTAAGAGAAAACTTTAGAGCATTAATCTCATACACTAAAGCAGTAGGAAAATACCAATAAAATAGAACATTACATCTCAAGGTTCTAGAAAAAGAGCAAATCAACAGCAAAATCAGTAGAAGAGAGGATTAGGGATTTTAATCAAGATTTAAAAAACAATAGAAAATATCAGAAACAAAAGAATTAATTTTTTGAAAAAATAAACAAACTTTACAAACTCTCAGGCAAACTAACCAAAAGGAGGACAATGTCTCAAATTATTAAAATCTGAAATGGAAAAGGAAATATCACCATAGATACTACTAAATAGCAGAGGAGATTCAGGAAATGTTTGGAAAACTTGTACTCCAATGAGCTAGAAAAATTTGAAGATACTGGTAGAATCTGAGGGACACATGTCCTACCTAATTTTAACCAGGATGACACACAAAGCATAAGATTAATTTTGAAGTTATGAAATTGAAGCAGTGGTTGAAATCTGTCCAACAAAGAAAATCCCTGGATCAGATGGATTCTCAAATTAGTTTTACCAAACCATTAGAAAAGAACTATCAACACTCCTCAAATTATTCCATGAAATAAAAACTAAGGGAACTCTGCCAAACTCACTTTATGAAACCACTAACACACTGATCACAAAAGCACACAGAGACACATAATGAAAAAAAAACTTCAGACCAATATTCTGGATAAGCACAGACAAAATTTTTGTTGATAAAATTTTGGCAATTTGCATACTAAAACACATGAAAAAGGTAGTGCACCATGATGAAGTGGGTTTAATCCAAGGGATACAAGTGTGTTCAACATAAACAAATCAATAAATGTAATTCACCACATAAATATACTTAATGACAAAAATCAAAAGATTACCTCAATAGAGTCTGAAAAGCATTTGACAAAGAACAGTAATCTTTAATGTTCAAAACATGAGAAAATCTGGAGATGAGAGGAACTTACTTCAACAGTGTAAAGGCTATCTATGATAGACCCAAGGCTGACTTTGCCCTAAATGGAAAAAAAAAAAAGACTGAAAGCATTTCTTCTAAAACAAGAACCAATGATAACCACTTTCACCACTCCTATTCAACACAGTCCTTCAAAGTCTAGCAAGAGCAATCAGGCAAGAGGAGAAAATTAAAGGGATAAAAAAAGTTGATATTGTCTCTTTGCCAATGACACAATCCTATTTGTAGAAGCCCCAAAACACTCTACCAGAAGACTTCTACAGCTCACAAATGTATTCAACCAAGTAGCAGGATACAAAACCAACATACATTAATCAATCTTGCTCCTAAACTCCAAAGATGAACCCACTAAAAAGTACTTAGGTAAACTGTCCATCTCACAATACTTTCAAAAAATAAAATAAAACACCTGGCAACCAATTTAACAAAAGAGATTAAGAACTTCTGCAATTGAAACTATAGAACACTAAAGAAAGAAATTGAAGAAGTCTTTAAAAATTGAAAGACCTCCATGTTCGTGGACAGGCAGAATTAATACTGTCAAAATGACCATACTAACAAAAGCACTATAAAAATTTAATGCAATTCCCATCAAATTTCTGATGGCATTTTTCACACAAATAGAAAAAGCAGTCATGGAAGTTATGTGGAAAGATAAATGACACAAAATAGCCAAAGCAATTCTTAGCAAGACAAGCAAAGCAGAAGGCCTTACAATACCAGACCTGAATTTATACTATAGAGCTATAGCAACAAAAACAGCTTGTTATTGACATCAAAACAGGCATGAAGACCAATTACATAGGTAAGAATTCAAAGAGACAAACACACGAATACAATTTCTGATACTAGACAAAGGTTCAAAAAACATACATTGGAAAAAAGATAGCATTTTAAACAAATAGTGGTGGGTAAACTGGACAGTCCCACATATTAGAAAGAAATTAAACCCATATTTCTCACCCTGAGTGAAACTCAACTCTAACTGGATCAAAGTCCTAGGAAGTAGAAAAGAACCACTACAACTGCTAGAAGAAAATATAGGCCCATCACTCCAACTTGTAAGCTCAGGACTTACGTCCTTAATAAGACTTAAATCACAAGTAGTAAACTAAAAAATCAATAACTAGAATGGTATTGAACTGAAGTGGGAGAGAAGAGACTGGACACCCAAGGAATTTTCAGGAAGCAGTTTTATTGGCTACAGTCAGTTCAAAGGGATATTTGATAGCCTAAAATATTCTTTGGACCATGAGCCTAAAAATTGTTTCAACTTTATACCTACTGGGAGGAGGAGCTTGGAGGTGTATATTCATGCAGGGATGTACACAAATATAAATTTTTTTCTTTGAGTTCCCAGAAAGTGCTTTTTGTCCCACTTATTAGAGCAGTCAGAGATTTTACAGGGTATACCACAAAGCCAAGTATATCCAACAAATCCACAGCTAAATTTCATTTTTTGCAAGACCAAGAAATAGGGTGTCTAGCCACATTAAGCCTTTCTTCAGAGATCTTGACTGATATTTCATTGACAGGAACTATTGTAGTCAGGATCTCTGGAGAAGCTTAATTAAGATGCAATGGTGGAGGAGGAGGTTCCACTACAATTCTCCCCCTTATTGATGCTCCCCATAATATAATATTTTAAATTAAAGAGCATCATTATTATCTTCTTAGCTTAAAACCTTACATAATGCCAATACTTCAGTTGTTCTTTCAACAACTGCTTCTATAATGGACCCAAAAGTTTTAAGGTTCCCCAGCACCACAAAAAAAAAAGAAAAAAAAAAAAAGTTTTAAGGCACAGGGGATCTGAAAATGGGAATAACAAACAAGTTAATAGCAAAAGAGTTACTATATCAACTGAGCTTTTAAATGTACCAAGAGTTGAAAGTCATCCTCCAAATAGTATGCTTGGATCCCATGTTTTAATGTCATTGCAGGTTTAGACTGGCACATGTGCTAGTTTTCTGATATTGCTATGTCTTTAACTGCCTGTCCATTTTCATTTATTTGGATGCAAGAGTCTAAATTTTCTATATATTTCCTCTTTGTTAGCCAATAGGTAATCTAATGTCAAGCAGTTTTGATAGATATCTGTTCATATTTGGGTCTGTTGCATGGCTAGGAGGTCAAAGTCTGTAGCAGTTTGATTAGTAATAATTCACAGTACAGTTTTATTTTTTTTCAATATTGAAAAATTGTTATTTATTTGACAGAAAACTACTGAATTAATATGAAGAAATGAAAATTACTTGTATACACAATAAATCAAAACATTCTTACTAAGCACCACGTAGAACAGTTCCCTATCTTTTCACCAAAAACACCTTTATCATTGAAAGACTGCTTCAAATGTAGTTTATCATCAAGGAGGAGATAAAAAAATTCTTAGAGGTCAATGAGAATGATGATACAATATATCAAAATCTCTGGGACACTATGAAAGCTGTACTAAGAGGAAAATTCATTACATGGAGCACATTCCAGAAAAGAATGAAAAGTAAACAACTAAATGACCTAACATTACAGCTCAAAGCCCTAGAAAAAGAAGAACAGAATAACAGCAAAAGTAGTAGAAGACAGGAAATAATTAAAATCAGAGCTGAAATCAATGAAATTGAAACAAAAGAAACAATTCAATAAAAAAGACAAAACAAAAAGTTGGTTCTTTGAAAAAGTAAACAAAATAGACAAACCCTTAGCCACACTAACAAAGAGGAGAGAGAAAACTCAAATTACTAAAATTCGTGATGAAAAAGGAAATATAAAAACAGACACCACTGAGATACAGAACATAATGAGAAGCTACTTTGAAAATCTGTATTCCAACAAAATAGAAATTACCGAAGACATTGACAAATTTCTAGAGACATATGCTTCTCCCAAACTGAACCAGGAGGACATACATGATTTAAACAGATCAATATCAAGCAATGAAATAGAAGAAGCCATTAAAAATCTACCATTCAAAAAAAGCCCAAAACCAGACGGATTCTCAGCTGAGTTCTACAAGAACTTCAAAGAAGAACTCATTCCAATACTTCTCAAAGTATTCCAGGAAATAGAAAAGGAGGGTACCCTACTGAACTCATTTTATGAAGCTAATATCACCCTCATACCCAAACCAGGCAAAGACACATCAAGGAAAGAAAATTTTAGACCAATATCCTTGATGAATATAGATGCAAAGATCCTTAACAAAATATTGGCAAACTGTGCCAGAAACATATTAAGAAAAATGTGCACCATGATCAAGTGGAGTTCATCCCTGGAATGCAAGGGTGGTTTAACATCCGCAAATCAATAAATGTAATCCATCATGTCAATAGACTTAAGGATAAGAATCATATGGTTATTTCAATTGACACAGAAAAAGCGTTTGACAAAATACAACACCCCTTCATGCTCAAAACACTAGAAAAAGTAGGGATAGTAGGAACATACCTGAACATTGTAAAAGTTACTTATGCTAAGCCCATGGCCACCATCATTCTTAATGGAGAAAAACTGAAACCATTCCCTTTAAAAATGGGAACAAGACAGGGATGTCCTCTTTCATCACTTCTATTCAACATTGTCCTCAAAACTCTAGTCAGAGCAATTAGGCAGACTAAAGAAATTAAAGGGATATGAATAGGAAAAGAGGAACTTAAGCCATCACTATTTGTGGATGACATGATTCTATATTTAGAGGATCCAAAAACCTCCACCAGAAAACTTCTAGACCTCTTCAATGAATTCAGGAAAATAGCAGGCTATAAAATCAACACACATAAATCTAAAGCATTTTTAGATGCAAGCGATGAAACAGCTGAAAAGGAAATGAGGAAAACAACTCCATTTGCAATAGCCTCAAAAAAAAAATACTTGGGCATCAATCTAACCAAAGAAGTAAAAGATCTCTACGGTGAAAACTACAAAACACTGAAGAAAGAAATTGAGGAAGACCTTAGAAGATGGAAAGATCTCCCATGTTCTTGGATAGGCAGAATTAATATTGTCAAAATGGCCATACTACCAAAAGTGCTATATAGATTCAATGCAATTCCAATTAAAATCCCAATGACACACCTTACAGAAATAGAGCAAGCAATCATGAAATTCATCTGTAAGAATAAGAAACCCAGAATAGCTAAAGCAATCCGTAGCAGGAAGAATAAAATGGGGTATCGCAATACCAGAACTTCAACTCTACTACAAAGCAATAGTAACAAAAATGGCATGGTATTTGCACCAAAATAGACAGGTAGATCAATGGTACAGAAAAGAGAATATGGACACAAACCCAAATAAATACAATTTTCTTATACTAGACAAAGGTGCCAAAAATATGCAATGGAGGAAAGATAGCCTCTTCAACAAATGGTGCTGGGAAAACTGGAAATCCATATGCAACACAATGAAACTAAACCCCTATCTCTCACCCTGCAAAAAGTCAACTCACAGTGGATCAAGGACCTCAAAATCAGACCAGAGACCTTGCAACTTATAGAAGAAAGAGTAGGTCCAAATCTTCACCTTGTTGGCTTAGGATCAGACATCCTTAACAGGACTCCCATAGAACAAGAAATAAAAGTAAGAATCAACAACTGGGATAGATTCAAACTAAATAGTTTTCTCTCAGCAAAGGAAACTATCAGCAATGCACAGAGAGAGCCTACAAAGTGGGAGAATATCTTTGCCACTCATCCTTCAGATAGAGCACTAATTTCCAGAATATATAAAGAACTCAAAAATCTCTACTCCAAGAATACAAATAACACAGTCAACAAATGGGCTAAGGATATGAACAGATGCTTCACAGAAGAAGATCTACAAGCAATCAACAAACATATGAAAAAATGTTCATCATCTTTAGTAATAAGAAAAATGTATATCAAAACTACCCTAAGATTCCATCTCACCCCAATTAGAATGGTGATTATCAAGAATACAAGCAACAATAGGTGTTGGAGAGGATGTGGGGAAAAAGGTACACTCATACACTGCTTGTGGGGATGAAAATTAGTGCAGCCACTCTAGAAAGCTGTGTGGAGATTCCTTAGAAATCTTGGAATGGACCCACCATTTGACCCAGCTATCCCACTCCTCAGCCTATACCCAAAGGACTTAAAATCAGCATACTACAGAGATACAGCCACATCAATATTCATAGCTGCTCAATTCACAATAGCCAGATTGTGGAACCAACCTATATGTCCTTCAATTGATGAATGGATAAAGAAACTGTGGTATATATATATATATATATATATATATATATATATATATATATACATACACAATTGAATATTACTCAGCTATAAAGAATAATAAAATTCTGGCATTTGCAGGCAAAAGGATGAAATTGGAGAATATCATGTTAAGTGAGATAAGCCAATCTCAAAAAACCAAAGGACAAATGATCTCGCTGATAAATGGATGATGACACATAATGGGGGGTGGGAGGGGGGCAAGAATGGAGTAAGAAGGAACTGCATAGAGGGAAAAGATGGGTGGGTGGGGTGGGGGGGAGAAGGAAAAAATAATGAATGAATCAAACACCATTACCCTATGTAAATGTATGATTACACAAATGGTATGCTGTTACTCCATGTACAAACAGATGCAACATGTATCCCATTTATTTACAATAAAAATAAATTTTAAAAAAGTAAAACAAAAACACAAGCAAACACCACAAAATTCAAAAGAGAAAGAATCAGACCAAGCTTTGACCCCTGTTTCCCAGCTGTCATACTAGACACTGGGTCTGCCTTGTTACTCACACTGGTTCATTACTGCAAGACATCTAGCATATCATGCTCCTAATACAACTCCCCATCAAATAGGCAAAACCACACAACACAAACTCACCTAAACAAAAGGCAGCACCAAATTAAGGATCTACTGTGTTATCACTACACTAACAGCATATTTTAAGCCTTTTTTTGACCCATTTACAAAAAAATTTACAGAATATCTGCACTACTATAGAAGCATTACAAACATTGCATTAGATTCCTCTTCTTAAGATAGTTCAAAATCTTGAGACAGCAAATTTTCCTGTTTTTCTCTACTATCATGAATGGGTAGTAAATGTTAAAGGACTAAAACCAAACTCCTTCTCCCCTGATTCTGGAGTATTGTAATTTTCCCTCTCAGATAATAAGAAACTAACAACTGGAAAAAACTATATAAAAGTCATAGAAAAATTTTAAAAACTAGCAAAAAAACAAGAAACAATCTGTGTCATCAAACTAAGTCTAAATTTTGCTACAAACAAATCCAAACCTCACTTGGTTCACCAAGCCATAAGCATTTTGTAAACTAATCAAGTAATTAACAGTTCACAAAAATCAGGGAAATTTTTAGGTGCAAACAAAATTAACATCATTCCCTGGCAAATAATTCTTCTAAAATGTCCACACAGAGAAGTTTGGTGAAACTGTCTTCAACAGGCTACCTTGTAGGCCAGACCCCTCTCAGGTCTGCTTCAGAGGCGCAGAGATATTGGCAGAAGCCTGCTCCAGGTAGGCCAAGGAGCCCTGAGGGACTTCGACTGGCTTTTTGTGCTGCACATTGATGTCCTCCAGCACCTGCTGCCAATGCCTCAGCTTTGTCAAATGCTTCTGCACCAGCGCATCTTTCTGCTGCAATTCATTCCTTAGTTATGAGATGTCCTCTTTGATAACTTGCTCTGATTTTGGACAGATAAATGCAATCTTTTCTGTAGAAAGAATCATTCTGTCTGTCTTGCAATGTCTAGAAACTTCTGGATACACTGATCAACACCAGTTCGAATTTCTTCCTGATTGTTGCCATTGACATAATCTTGACTCATAAGAGAAGCAAAGCAAACCTCGAATGACTCCAACTCATACACCAAGGTGCTGCTAGAAGTTCTTGGCGCACCAGGCACTGCATGGAGAAGGGAAGCCTGGCCGGGGAGTCCCGAGGAGGGTGGCAGCGGTCCCGGAGGCTGTCCAGAGAACATACCACCCAGCGGAGATGCCATGTTTGGGATGGCGGGCCGCGACCCACTCCACAGTACGGTTTTAAATGAGTAATTTAATTTAGCATATAAACTAGTTTTATATCCTTAATTGCCATCCTCTGCCCAGGTAGCAGGACCATAAATGGAAGTAATCTTTTGGGTCAGTCATCATTATTCCCAGTTTGTTGACCTCCTAGAGCAAGTTTTTAGTGGATATTTTTTTTCCTTGGTCTTAGATTCCCATACAAGATCCTTAGGTCTTTTCCAGAGACAAATAGTCATATAATTATAGCATCTTTCTGGTGAATAAGGTCTTCAATATACATTTTCCATAACTTGATATATTGTTTACATGATTTGCACTTTCAGGGCAGAAATGGGGTATAGTCCCATAAGACTGTCAAAGGAAACAAAACTAAGTAATACAACAGGATTTTAGTTAACATAGATTAAGCAGTATAAGTTAACAAAGTCAAAGTAATAATATCAAAAGAAAAAAAAACTGGGAAACATAAATAAGGTAGAAAGGTATAAATGAAATTTTTCCAGTCAGTAGGAGTTATTGTTATCAAACTTGTAGCAAAAACTAAACAGAGAATTATATATGGCTAGAGATAAGCGGTTGCAAAGTTTTTACAGTATAAGAATTATCTTAGAGGATGAAAGAGTTCATATGTCCTGGTAATAAGTTTATCTTCCACCTTGCATTGATCATCCAGCCCTCAAGTGACTGAACCAGGGCCGTAGTTTCCTCAAGCCTCAACAGTACACAAGTTACTCATCTTCTGGAGTGATTAAAGCAGGACTGTGTCCTTCTGAGTGTTAAGCATCTCTGTTGTTTCCTTCCTCTGGATGTTCAGTTTAAGGAGTGTAGTGAGGTCTGGAGTGTACACCAAGACCATGGCTATGGGCTTGAACCTTGTGTAATAAATCCAGGGACCTATCCCTGCAATCTTTACTGCAGTTGGTATGGATAAATAACAGTGCAAGTACCCTTTCTAAAATGTTTTAGGAGCCGAAGATTCCATTCTTTGACCCATACTGAATCTCCAGGCTTGAAGTTGTGAAAATCTAAGATTAAATTTACTGGTAATTTTTTCTTGAACCATTGGTCGAGAGTCTGTAATGTTTTCCCTAGAATCTGAATGTGTTTTCTTCATGCTATTTCTCCTAATTCTCTTAAGTCACCCTGTAAGCCCAATTAGTGAGGAAAGCCTCCATACACTAGCTTATAGGCAAAGAGTTCAGTCCTCTTGGTGGCAGTGGCTCTAATCCTTAGCAGTGCAATAAAGATGATTCCATCCCTATGCAAGAATTTCCTGATGCAGCTTACTAATTGATCCTTTAAAGTCCTGTTTACTCTTTTTATTTCACCAGTACTCTGTCCTATTGGTAGCATGTAACTTCCATCTGATATTTAAATGCTTGGCCAATAATTGTTATGAGCTCTGCCTCAAAAGCTGGCCCATTGTCTGAGCCAATGGTTATTGGGATACCAATTCTGGGAATTATTTCCCAGAGGAGCATTCTGGTTATCTTTTTAATCTTTTCAGTGCCGGTTGGAAAAAGCTTTCAGCTAGCCAGAATAAGAACATGTAAAACCAAAAGAAATTTATAGCCCTGAGAATGTGGTAGTTCAGGAAAGTTTACTTCTAAGTGCTCAAACGATGTCTGCATACATATGGGTCATCCCAGCACCCTTGTATATTTCTTTAATCCCAGTGCCAATGCATGTGTCATTCAAGTACCTATGCATGTGGGTGTGATCCCACCACAACAGTAGGTATGATGCATGTGTCTTTCTAGAACTACTGCAAGCATGTGGTTCATCCCAGTACCAGTGCATGGGTATTTGTCATCCCAGCACCACTGCATGCACCACTGCTGGTGTTTGGTTCATCCCAGCTTCAGTGTGTGCACATATGTCATCCAGCACTTCTGCATGTGCCTGGTATCCCAAGACCACTGCATGAGTGTGTCAATCCATCACCAAAGAATGTAGGTGTCACCCCAGCACCACTGCATGCATATGGGTCATCCTAGCATACCTGCATATGCATGTAATCCAAGCTCTGCTGCATGTGTATTTCACCCCAAGATCACTGCATGTGTGTATTATCTCATCACCAATGCATGTGGGCATCATCCCAGCGGCACTATAGGCATTATGCTCATCCCAGCGAGAATGCATTCATGTGTGTCATCCTTGAACCACTGTAGTGGTTGGGTCATCCCACATCCCAGCACCAGTGCAGGCATGTGTGTCATCCCAGCACCTCTGCATGTGTATGTCATCCCATCACCGCTGAATATGTGACTCACCCCAGTACCAATGAATGTGGTTGATATACCAGCACCACTGCCAGAGTGTGTGTCATCCCAGCACCAGTACATGCATATGTCTCATTCCTGCCTGCATGCTGGTCATCCCATAACTAGTGCTTGTCATTGCCAGAACTAGTGCATTCTTGTGTTTCCTACCAGCATCCCTGACTGTGTGTGTCATCCTAGCACTACTGCAGGTGTGTGAGTCATCCCAGTAGTAGTGCACACCTGGGTTTCATCCCAGAAACACTGAAGGCATGTGGTCATCCCAGTACAAGTATATGTGTCTGTTATCCCAACACCACTGCCTGCATGTGTGCCATCCAACTACCCGTGAATGTGTGTGTCCTCCCACCACAACTGCATGTGTGTGTCATTCCAGCACCAATGCATGTGTGTGTCATCCCAGCACCAGTGCATGCGTGTGTGTCATCCCAGCATTCCTTCAAGCTTTTGTGTCAATCCAGAAACCCTGCAGTACTGAGTCATTCAAGCAGCACTCCATGTGTGTGTTATCAAAGACCTCTTCAGATGTGTATGTCATCTCAGCACAACTGCATGCATGTTGCTCAATCTAGTACCATTCATAAATGTGTGTCATCCCTTCACTATTGCTTGCATGTGGGTCATTCCAGCAAAAGTGCATGTGTGTGCCATACCAGCACCACTCTCAGCGTGTGGGTCATCCAATCACCAGTGCATCCACATTTGTCATTTCTGCACCAGTTCTTGTGTGTGTGTCATTCCAGCACCCATGTATGTGTGTGTCATTCCAGCAACACTGCATTTTGTGTAATCCCAGCACCAATGCATATGGGTTTCATCCCAGCACTCTGCTGAAGTGTAGAACATCCTAGCCCCAGTGAATACATGTGTATCATCCCAGCACCCTTGCAGGCATTTGAACCTTCCCAGCATCCCTGGGCTTGTGTGTCATCCCAGCACCCCTTGAAGCCTTCCTGTCATTCCATTACCACTGCATCCATGTGTCATTCCAGCACAAATGTATGCAATTGTCATTCGAGTACTACTGTGTGCATGTTGGTCATCCCAGCATCAGTGCATGCATGTGTGTCATCCCAGAACCACTGCAGGTGTGTGGGTCATTCCAGCACCAGTGCATCTGCGTGTGTCCTCCCAGAACCACTGCAGGTGTGTGGGTCATACCAGCACTAGTGTATGCGTGAGTGTCTTCCCAGCATGACTCAAGGCTTGTGTGTCAAGCCAGCACCAGTCCATGTGTGTGTGTCATGACAGCAACCACAAATGTGTTTGTCATAGCAGAACCACTGCATGTGTGTGGCATCACAGCACCAATGTATCTCGGTTCATCCCAGAACCACTGTCAGCGTGTGGCTCATCCCAGCACCATTGCATGCATGTGTGTTATCCCAGAACCCCTGCATGTGTGTGTCATTCAAGCACCACTGCATGATTGTGTCATTCCAGCACGAATGGTTGTGGGTGTTATCCCAGGACCACTGCTTGTATGTTGGTTATCCATGCATCTCTGCATGCGTGTGTGTCGTGCCAGAACCACTACAAGCAAGTGGGTTATTTGAAAACCAGCACATCTTCAGTCGTGTGTGTCATCCTTGCACCAGTGAATGTGGGAGTGTCATAGCAGCATACTTGCATGTGTGTGTAATACCAGCTCTGTACATGTGCGTGTTATCCCAGCACCACTGCATACATGTGGGTCATCCCAGCAACCCAGTATGTTTGTTTAATCCCAGCACCACTGCATGCATATTTGTCATCCCACCACTTCTGCATGTGTATGTCATCCCAAGACTACTGAATGTATGTGATATCCCATCACCAATGAATGTGGGTGTTAACCCAGTACCACTGCATGCATGTTGCTCATTGCAGCCCCAGTTTATATTTGTGTGTCATCCCAGCACCACAGCATATATGTGGGTCATCCCTGTACAAGTGCATGCGTTTGTATCATCCCAGCATACCTGCATGTGCGTGTAATCCCAGCTCTGCTGCATGTGTGTCATCCCATCACCCCTGCATGTGTGTGTTATCGCAGCCCCACTCTATGTTTCTGTAATCCCAGCACCAGTGCATGAGGGAGTCATCCCAGAACCACTGCAGGCATGTTGCTCCTTTCAGCACCAGTGCATGTGTGTGTTTCATCCAAGCACCAGTGCAAGCATGTGTGTCATCCAAGCACCAATGCATATGCATGTCATCACAGGACATCTGCCTGCAGGCATGTTGCTTATCCTAGTACCAGTGAATTCGTGTGTGTCATCCCAGCACTATTGCAGGCTTGTGAGTCATCTGAGAACCAGTGCATGGGTGTTTGTCATCCTAGCACCAGTTCATGTGTGTGTGTCCCAGCACCACCACATGCACCATTGTCAAGGAGTGGGTCATCCCAGCACCAGTGGATGCATTTGTGTCATGACAGCATCCCTGCATTTGTGTGTCAACCCAGCGCCAATACACATGTGTGTCATTCCAGGGTAACTGCAGGCATGTTACTTATCCCAGTACCAGTGAATGCATGTGTGTAATCTCAAAAAAGTGCAAGTGTGTGGGTCATCCCAGTAACAGGGCATGAGTGTGTGTTATCCCAGCAGCTTTGCATGTGTATTTCACCACAAGACCACTGCATGTGTGCATCATCCCATCAGCAATGCATGTAGGTGTCATTCCAGCAGCACTGTAGGCATTATGCTCATCCCAACAAGAGTGCATTTGTGTATATCATCCCAGAACCACTGTGGTGAGTGGGTCATCCCAGCACCAGTGCATGCATGTGCTTCATCCCAGCACCTCTGTATGTGTATATGTCATCCCATCACTGCTGCATGTGTGCATCATCCCAGTACCAAGGAATGTGGTTGACATACCAGCACCACTGCCAGCTTGTGGGTCATCCCAGCACCAGGTCATGTATGTGTCTCATTCCTGCCTGCATGTTGTTCATTCCAGAAGTAGTGCATTTATGTGTTGTATACCAGCACCCCGACTGTGTTTGTCATCCTAGGTTCACTGCAAGTGTGTGGGTCATCCCAGTAGCAGTTCATGCCTGTATTTCATCTCAGAACCACTGCAGGTGTGTGGTCATCCCAGTACCAGTATATGTGTCTTTTATCCCAGGACCACTGCATGCATTTGTGCCATCCCACTACACCTGAATGTATGTGTCTTCCCACCACAACTGCATGTGTGTGTAATCCCAGCACCAGTGAATATATCTGTCATCCAGCACCACTGCAGGTGCTTTGGGTCATCTCAGCCCAAGTGCATGCATGTGTTATCCCACCACAAGTTCCCATGTGTGTGTGTCATCCTGCATCCCATGAATGCGTGTGTCACACCACCACAACTGCATGTGTGTGTCTTAACAGCAACGATGCATGTGGGTGTCATCCCAGCACTACTGCATGCATATTGGTCATCCTAGTAGCAGTGTATGAATGTGTTTCATCCCAGAACCACTGCAGGAGTGTGGTCATCTCAGTACCAGTACATATGTCATCCCAGCACCACTGCATGCATGTGTGCCATCGCACTACCCCTGCATGTGTGTGTCATCCCAGCATCAGTGCATGCATGTGTGTCATCCAAGCACCCTTTCAAGCCTGTGTGCCAATACAGAAGCCCTGCAGGTTTGCATCATCCAAGCAGCACTGCATGTGTGTGTCATTAAAGACCTCTGCAGATGTCTCTGTCATCTCAGCACCAATGCATGCATATTGATCTTCCCAGTACCATTCATATATGTGTGTCATTCCATCACTACAGTGGGCATGTGTTTCATTTCAGCAACAGTGCACGGGTGTGTGTCATACCAGCATATCTGCATGTGTGTGTCATCATAGCACCAGTGCCTGTGTGTGTCATTGCTGTACTATTGAATGTGTGTGTCATCCCAACACCACTGCATAGTTGTCATTCCGGCACCAATACATGTGGGTGTCATCCAAGAACCACTGTGCAAGTTGATCATACCAGTATCAGTGCATGCACGTGTGTAATCCCAGATTGACTGCAGGCATGAGGGTCAACCCAGCACCAGTATAAGCGTGTGTGTCATCTCAGCACTCCTGCAGGCATGTGGGTCATCCCATCACCAGTCCATGCATGTGTGTCTTCCCAGCATACCTATATGTGTGTGTAATCCCAGCACTGCTGCATGGCTGTGTCATCCCAGTACCAGTGCATGCGGGAGTCCTCCAATCACAACTGTAGGCATGTTGCTCACTCCAGCACCAGTGCAAGTGTGTGTGTCATTCAAGCACCACTGAAGGCATGTGGGTCATCCCAACACCAGTACATATGTTTGTGTCATCTCAGCACCACTTCAGGCACCACTTATTGTGAGTGCATCATCCCAGCACCAGTGAATGCATGTGTGTCTTCCCAGCACATTTGCTTTTGTATGTCTTCCCATCACCACTCCATATGTGTGCCTTCCCAGCACCTATGCATATGGGTGTCATCTCAGCACCACTGCATGCATGTTGTTTATGCAGTACTAGTTCATGTGTTTATGTCATAGCAGCACCAGTGCAAGCTTGTGTGTCATCCCAGCACAACAGCATGTCTGAGTTATTGCAAGCCTTGCTCCATGTGTGTGTAATCCCAGCACCAATAAATGAGGGAGTTTTCACTGCACCACAACAGGTATGCTGCACCTCTCAGCACCAGTGAATGTGTGTGTTTTATCCAAGACCACTTCAAGTGTGTGGGTCATGCCTACACTAGGATGTGTGTGTGTGTCATACCAGCGTCACTGTAAGCATGTGGATCATCCCAGCACCAGTGCATGGGTGTGTGTCATTTAAGCACCACTGCAATTGTAGGTCATCCCAAGACCACTGAATATATGGATCATCCCAGCACCAATGCATGTGGTTTTCATCCCAGCAACACTGCAGGCATGTTGCATCCCAGCACCAGAGCATGTTTGTAGGTCATCCCAGCACCATTACATTCATATGTGTCATCCTAACACCACTGCAGACATGTGGGTCATCCTATCACCAGTGAAGGTTTGTGTTATCCCAGCAGAATTGTATGCACCAATGCAGGTGAGGAGTTATTCAAGTACCAGTGAATACATGTACATCCTCCCAGAAACTCTGCATGTGTGTGTCATCCCATCACCACTGCATTTATGTGTCATCCCAGCACCAACACATGTGGGTGTCATCCCAGCACCACTACAGGCATGTTGCTCACCACAGCTCCAGTGCATGCATGTGTGTCATCCTAGCTCCTCTGAAGGTGTGTGGGTCATCCCAGCACCAGTGTATGTGTGTGCCATCCCAGCATACCTACATGTGTGTGTAATCCCAGCACTTCTGCATGCGTGTGTCATTCCAGCATCAACACATGTGGGTGTCATCCCAGGATCACTGCAGACTTTGGGACATCCAAGCACCTTGACATGTGCGTGTGTCCTTGCAGCACCACTGAAGGTGTGTGGGTCATCTCAGGACAAGTGCATGGGTGTGTGTCATTCAAAACAAGTGTATGCAGACTGGTGGTGAGTGGGTCATCCAAGCACCAGTGTATGCAAGTGTGTCATCCCAGCAACTCTGCATGTGTATTTCATCCCATCACCACTGCATATGGGTACCATTCCACTACCCCTGCATGTGTGTGTCATCCCAGCATACAAGCATGTGTGTGTCATCCCAGAACTAATTCATGTGTCTATCATTCCTGCAGCACTTTCGATATGTGGGTTATCCCACCATATCTGTATGTGTGTCAACTCAGCACTGCTACATTTGTGTGTCATCCCAGCACCAAAGCATGTCTCTGTCATCCCAACACCAGTGACATTCCAGCAAAACTGCATGTGTGTGTCATTCCTTTACCACTGCATGGTTGTGTCAATCCAGACAATGCATGTGGGTGTCAACTGAGCACCACTGTGTGTATGTAGGTCATCCCAGTACCAGTGTATGTATGTGTGTCATCCCAGAACCACGGCAGGCTTCTGGGTCATCCCTCCACCAATATATGTGTGTGTGTCCTCCAAGCATACCTGCATGTGAGTGTAATCACAGTCCTGCTGCATTTGTGTGTCATCCCAGCACCAGTGCTTGTGTGTGACATTCCAGCACCACTGCATGATTGTGTCATCCCATCACCACTGCAAGTTTGTGTCATTACAGCACCAATGCATGTGGGTGTCAACCAAGCACCACTGGGTGTATGTTGGTCATCCCAGTACCAGTGCATGTCTGTGTGTCATCCCAGAACCACTTCAGGCATGCAGGTTATCCCTGCATGTGTGTGTGTGTGTGTGTGTGTGTGTGTGTGTACATGTGTGTGTGTGTCATCCCAGCACCACTGTAGGTATATGGGTCATCCTAGCACCAGTATATTGGTGTGTGTCATCCCAGCATATCTGCATGTGTGTGTAATCCCAGCTCAACTGCATGTACATGTCATTGCAGCACCAATGCATGTTTGTGTCATCTGAGAAAAAGTTCATACATTTTGTCCTTAAAGCAAACGTGAATGTGGGTGCCATAAAAACAACTGTGTATAACTTTCTGTTATCCAAGCATGCCTGCAGATGTGTGAGCCCTCCCAGCATCCCTGGGCTTGTGTGTCATCCCAGCACTCCTTGAAGCCTGTGTGTCATCCCAGAATTACTTCAGGGGGGGTCATCCATTCTACCCTTATGTGCATGTCATCCCAGTGCCACTGCAGGTGTATTGTCATCCCAGTACAACTGCATGCATGTGAGTCATCACAGCACCAGTTAATGTGTGTGTGTGTCATCCCAGTACACATGAATGTTTCTGTCATTCATGCCTGCACCAATGCATGTGGGTATCATCCCACCATGACTGCCAACCTGTGGGTGATCCCTGTACAACTCCAGGCATTTTTGCGTCTTACCTGCCAGAGAGTAGGTCATGCCAGCATCAGTGCATCCATGTGTGTCATCCCAGCAACCCTGCAAGTGTGTCATCCCAGCACCACTGCATGCATGTGGGACTTGCCAGCAATAGTGCATGCCTATGTCATACCAGCATAAGTTCATGTGTGTGTCATGCTAGCAACAGTGCATGTGTGTGTCATCCCAGTATGATTGCATGGGTGTGTCATTTCAGTGCCAATGCATGTTGTTGTCAAAAGGGCATCACTGTATCCATGTTGGTCATCACAGCAGCAATGTATTGTTTGTGTGTCATCCAGGAACCACTGGAGACCTGTGGGTCATGCCAGCACCAGTGCATGCATGTGTATCATACCAGCATACCTGCAAATATGTGTAATCCCAGAAACATGGCATGGTTGTGTCATTACCCCAACAATACATGGGGTTGTCATCCAACAGCTCTGTTCATGTTGGTTATCCCAGCACAAGTGCATGCCTGAGTATCATCCCAGTACCACTGCATGAGTGTGCGTCATCCAAGTATACCTGCATATGTATGTCATCCCACCACCAGTGCATGGGTGTGTGTCATCACAGCACCAGTGCATGCATGTGTGTCATCACTGGCATGTGGGTAACCCAGCAGCAGTTGATGCATGTGTGCCATCCCAGCATCCCTGCATGTGTGGTTAATCCCATTACTGCTACATGTGTGTGTCATCTCACCACCAAAGCATGTGGGTGATAAACCAGCACCACTGCAGGTATGTTGATCATCCCAGCACCAATGCATGCAAGTGTGTCATCCCAGCAACTCTTCACGTGTACTTCATTCCATTACCCCTGCGTGTGGGTGTCATACCAGCACAAGTGCATGTGGGTATCATAGCAGCACCACTGCCAGCATGTGTGTCATCCTAGTGACAGTATATGAATGTGTGTCATCCCTAGCATGTGGGTATTCCTGCAACAGTTTATGCTTATGTGTCATCCCAGCACCCCTGCATGTGTGTGTAATCCCAGCACCACTGCAGATGTGTGGATCTTTCCAGAAACAGTGCATCCATATGTGTAATCCCTGCTGGTGTGTGGGTCATCCCAGCATCAGTGCATGCATGTTGTCATTCCAGCAACTTTTAATGTTTGTGTAATCCCAGCACCTCTGCATGTGTGTGTCATCTCAGCACCAATGCATGTTGGTGTCAAACCAGCACCACTGACAACGTGTGGGTCATCCCAGAAACAGTGCATCCATATGTGTCATCCCTGCTGGTGTGTGGGTCATGCCAGCATCACTGCATGTATGTGTGTCATCCCAGAAACTTTTTATGTTCGTGTAATCCCAGAACTCCTGCATTTGTGTGTCATCCCAGCATCAATGCTTGTCTGGGTCATTCCAGCACCAGTGCATGTGTGTGTTATCCCATGAACATTCCATGGTTGTGTAATTTCAGCACTGCTGCATGTGTGTCATCCCTGCAAAAGTGAATGTTTGTGTGTAATCCCTGTTAGCGTTTCAGTCATCCCAGAACCAGTGCATATATGTGAGTCATCCCAGCACCCCTCTATATTTGTGTAATCCCAGCACCAATGCATATGGGTGTCATCCCACCATCACTGCAGGTGTTTGGGTCATCCCAGCACCATTTCATGCATGTGTATCATCCCAGCATAACTGCATGTGTGTGGAATCCCAGTTTTGCTGCATGTATGTGTCATCCAATTAATCCACGTGTGTGTCATCCCAAAAACAGTGCATGTGTGTCATACTAGCACCACTGCCAGCCTTTTGGTCATCCCACCAACAGTGCATTCACATGAGTCATTTCAGCATGAGTTTATTGTCTGTGCCATCCCAACTCCCATGTATGTGTGTTTCATACAACCACCATGGCATGTGGGTGTCATCCCAGCACCACTGCCAGAATGTGGGTCATCCAGCACCAGTGCATGCATGTGTGTCATCCCTTGCCCATGTGTGCATCATCCCAATACCACTGCATGCGTGTATATCATCAGAACCACTGCAGGCCTGTGGGTTATCCCAACATGAGTACTTTCATGTGTCATGTGAGCACTACTGAAGGTTTGGGCTTCATCCCAGCAACACTGCATGCAAGATTGACAGTGAGTGGGTCATCCGAGCACCAGTGCATGCAGTTGTAAAAACCCAGCACGTCTGCATGTGTATGTCATCCCATCACCACTACATGTGTGTGTCATTCCAGCACTACTGCAAGCATGTTGCTCATCCTCACACAAGTGCATGTGTGTGTCACCCCACCACCAGTGCATACACTGTGTTATCCCTGCCATCTTGTGGGTCATCGTAACACCAGTGCATGCATTTGTGTCATCCCAAGAGAACTGTATGTGTGTGTCATCACAGCACAAATTCATGTGGTTTTTATTCCAAAACCACTGCAGGCATGTTGCTTATTCCATCACCACTGCATACATGTGTGTCATCTCAGCACCACTGTAGCCATGTGGGTTATCCCAGCACCAGTGCATGTGTGTGTCATCTCAGCATCAATGAATTTGTATGTCATACCAGGCACCAGTGCATGTGTGTGTCATCCCAGCACCAATGCATGTGGGTGTCATCTGAGTACCACTGTATTCATGTTGTTCACATCAGCTCCAGTGCATGAGTGTATGTCATCCCAGCAACACTGCAGGCATGTGGGCCATCCAGGCACCAATACATGTTTGTGTGTCATCCCAGCATACCTGAAAGTGTGTGTAATACTAGTGAAGACAGAATTGGGTACAGGTAGTTAGTGTAGAAATATGGGATCTGGTCAAATCAACAAAATTAAAGTCATGAAAGCCATCTTCATCTGGAAGTTGGAGACTGCCCCTTGGAGAATGGAATGTTATGGATCTATGGAGCTCATTTATTATCAAATTAACCTGCCCTTATTAAGGACCACAAGCAATGAGCTGCTAATTAATGCCCCCTGGGTCCTTGTCTAGCTGAATCACTTTAACCCATTCCCTTCCCCATCAGGTTCTCACTTTTCACATTTCACCTTCAAAACCCAGCCTTCATTATTACCTTTAAATAAAACCTGCTTAATATGCTTGCCTTGGCATGCTTCTTTAGTATTCAAACTTCAACATTAGAAGTAGCAAAACTCGTCACTGGTAAAAGGCAGTATCAGATTTGGAGGTTCCACCAAAATATATGCCAAGGTAAGTAAGCTTCTCTCTCCATGCACACCACATCTGTTTGAGGTGCACCTATCTGTCTCTTTATTTCTGGAGGGTAAAATGGGCACCCATCAGCTACTTAAATGCAGTTGGTGCAGCCACCATTCTTCAAGAATCAGGTGAGAATTTTGCAGGTCCAGGCAATTTCCAATCACCTGCTCTGTGCAGACCAGGCTTGTTGGACTCTGCCAAAGCCATTTCCTACATTTCTGTCCAGGCCTGGAGCACATTTGCCATCAGTACACAGTGTCTCTAGTCCAGGCCTACCCGGGATGCATGGAGGTAGATAAAGGGCTAGAAAAACTGCAGGTTCTCTGGCCCAGGCTACTCTTGAGAGAACTCCAAAGTCTCCTTCTCTAGACTCCCCCTCCCCACCACCCTAATTGATATCCAGTGTGATTGGTTGATGAATGGCACTGAGGCAAAGCACCAATTACCTTTGCCTCTGTATGGGCTGCACAACACTTCCCCACATCCACTCACTCCTGGATGCTCCCCTTCCCATGCCAGTCAGACATTAGGAATTCATACTGTAGGACTAAGACCTGGGATGATTAGTATAAAAATGTCCAGTTTCCCTTTGTTTGCATAGTTAGCCTTCACTAGTCTGTCTAGATTCTCCCCACTTACTGTTCCTGTGCTTATATGTACTCACTATGTTCTCTTTAAGCTACAAGAGGAAGGCATTTAAAATCAAACCCTCCCATGAGACCCTCCAAGAGAAGGAGTTATACACCCAAGAACCAATAGATGTCCCCTCACCCTCCGGAGATAACTTTAATTTACAGGGTAAAAAGAGGCAAAAAGGCACGCTTTTTGCTTTTGTCATCATTGTTTTTTATAATTAGGAGTTTATAGTGGCAGGGAGAAAAGCGGTAAGGTCCTTAAGTCTGAATCCTTCAAGGGTCCCTAGCACAGGGCAAACTAGGACCCCAACACTAGGCTGAAGAAGGCCAGAAATAACTTTGGCAAAGCCAGGTAGTGAGAGATGGGATTTTCTGGACCATAAAGAAGCTCAAAGTTAAGGAGACTTCACTAATACTTCTAACTCAGGAGGGAGCTTCTCTCTCAACAGTATTGCCAGGTTCACCACTAGCCTGCATACTGCTAAATTACAAATGATCAAGAAAAGTGCCTTTCATATGTTACCATTCTTGACATCAATAATCTCTACCACGAGAGGAGAAAGCCTTGAGGAATCACCTACGAAGGGAGGAAAGATCAAGGGACTTCCTCCTCAACTTCAGACACATAAAAAATAAATTTAGGGGGATTTTGAAAGATCCTAATAAATATTGAGTTGTTTCAAACTTTACGCCATGTATTTGACTTCACCTGGAAAATTATGCTATTAACCATCTAGGAAACAGGAAGTTCCCAGAAACCATCCTAACTGGGATTCAAATAATGAGTAGGATGCCTGAAAACTATTATATGAGGCCTTCAGGAAAGTCCCATTATTTTCATGAAGAGACTCAGGAAGGCAATAAGAAAACACACCACCCTGAATCCTGAATCCATAGAAGGTCACCTACTTTTAAAGTATAAATTTATTATTCAATCAACCCCAAACATTTAGAGGAAATTACAAAAATTGGCATATGACCCTGATCAATCCTTAGATGGTCTTCTCCAGCTTGTCTTCCATTTTTAATAGAGATCAAAAAGAAAAAAAGGGAGAATAAAGATAAGAAAAAGGCTTATTAAAGATAATTCAAATTGATAGAAATTTTAATGCCTTGCAATACCAATGCAATTCACCCATTTTAGGAGTTAAAAAGCAAACTGCCTAGTCCAAAACCTAGAATAATTAATCAGTAATTTTCCCTCACCCTGTAATTCTTACTCTGTAATCTGAAATTCCAGTTGCTGCTTGGTTTACTAACTTATATTTGAAAGATGCCTTTTCCTGTATACCCTAGGCTCTCAATTGCAATTTCTGTTTGCCATTGAAGAAACAGATAATGCATCTCAACTAACCTAGACAGTGTTGCCTCAGGATTTAGAGATGACCTTCACCTGTTCTGGACAAACCTTAGCTAAGAACTTAACAAAATTCAGAGATAAAACATCTATAATTTTTCTCCAGTATGTAAATGACAACCTTTATGTGCCTCCACCCAGGAGTAATATCAAAAGGTCATTGCAGAATTCCTAAACTTCTTAGCTAATAGGGATCATAATATTTCAAAAAATAAAACTTAATTGCCATCAGCAACTTCACTATTTATGATTGCAACTGTCTCAAGGAAACCACAAACTAGGACAGAAAAATAGTCACCATAGGACAATATCCTCTGCCCCAGGAATATAGAAAAAGAGGACTTACTTCAAGTTCCTGTCCTCGGTTTAATTATGAAGCAAAATTTAACCTGTTTGTCACTAAAGGGAAAATAAATCCTAGATAGGCAGCTCAATAACCAAAGGCATATCTCACTGAGGAGCTCATCATAGTAACTTTATTCTCAAAAGTAATGGCAAATAAGTTCTGATAATTTTCTTTGCACATCCAAATCTGTCCTGATAGAAATGGCTAAAATGTCCTAGGCATAATGTTTCTGCTAAAACTTGTTATCTCAGCTCCTTTCAGATCTCAGTCAAGGCTTACACTAAACGTAAATAGAGGAAGCCTGAAGGCTCAATAGGAGGCCTTTCTCAAACCCAAGAAAAAAAGGTAAACAGTCTTACCTGAACTCCAGCAAAAGAAAATTTTATGGTGCTTTACTAAAGTAATTAATGGCCATATCATTTTTCCAGGAATCTTGTTTTTTTTAATTCTATATTTTTTCTGCTCATGACTTTCTTCTGATCAGTTCTATATTTTTCATTCAACTAGAATTTTTGAAATCTGTTACATTGCAATGGAGATTCACCCATAAAATTACAAGACCTTTGATTTTGTGTTATTTGTATATCTTGCTGTCTGATGTCATGTTTTGTCTGTATGTACATGATATCAAAATTGAACACTCCAAAAACTAAAATAAATGGATACAGATACTTGTAATTCATGTGACTTAAAAGGGTTCAATTCAAATTGGGTAAACTAATAAAAGTAAAATGTCTTTGAAAATAACTTACAAGACTCTAGGTGATCAAACAAAAAAATGTTGATGTTTATTAAATTTCTAATATCAATTATTTATAGAACTTTCCTTCAACAGGAATGAGATGGCAAATACTGTTAGTATACTTGTCTGATATCTTGGCTTTTTTACAATAAGATGAGTGAATTAGAGTTGACTTGTATGGGATTACTCAAATGTGTTTGTTAGAGGCATCTGAATAACTTACAAAGTTAAAATGCTAATTGTTAAATAACATCAAATACTCTTAACTCCTTAAATTCCATGGGGTAACATACTTAAACATTATTGGTGTTTTCATAGGTTGGTAAATAAAAAGGGTTTAAAATTGCTTTGTGTCATCACTAAACTAAAAACAAGGTTACTAAGTGTTATGCCCTAACAGGTACAATTCTATATACAAGGGGTTCCAAAAGTTTCAACTGTGTTTCAATTAGAGTACTATAAATAAAAAAATATTTAATCTTATTAAAATGGAATAATTTATCTTAATTTAGAAATTTTATGAGTTATTTCAGAATGTGAACAAAAAGGTCAACAGATAAGAAAAATAAAATAAAATTTTCTAAATAAGGAGATATATTTAGTGAAGAACAAAATGTTTCTTGGTAAGAAAGTGCTCATGTGATAAAGTACATGAGGGTCTAAGTAAGTGCTAAGAAATTCTGTGTAAGTAAAGGGCAAATTTCAACAAGTTCGTGTGTAACTAAGTTGGTTATATATATGTGAGTCAATCAGTTAAAGCTATTTAAGGTTTTTCCTAAGGTGAAATACTACTGCACTGATATAAACCAAAGTTTAATCTGTATGGTAAAATGACAAGGATTTCTTAGAAACACTAATTTACTTTTAACAGTATGTCCATTCAGTTTTATTCTTTAGAGCAATTAATCTTAAAAATTGGGATTTATGCAATTATGGTTAAACAACTGTTAGAGTATTGTACTATGTTATGGAGTCTAATTTTTTCTTTAAAAACTAAATTTGGTAATATAAAAGTATCAAGGTAATTATGAAATGGTCATTATTTGTATATTAAATGTGTTCATATTTTCCAGGTATACAAGCCTTTAAAGCAGGAAATTTTTCAAGCTACTAGTCTCCAAATTAAACTTGTCTGTAATGATAATTTTAAACTTATAAAATAGTAAATATTATTGAGCATTTTTTCTATCATTTAATGTTCTATTATAGGACCTGTTATCAATATGGTACATATAAAATTTGTTACTTTTTACACTGAAATAAAATTAAAATGTAAATATATTTCTAAAAGATAGAGTCTTATTTTTTAAAAGGATAATATCGTGAAACATAAAAGCATTTTGCCACTTTGCCACACAAAAGGAAAGTTAAAAGCTTTCTTAGTCTTTCTTTAATTCATGTTTTAGATATAATGTTAAATTGTGTTAAAGTTCATATAGACTCAGGAAACAGTATATGTAAACTCCTTAAAATAATATTTAAGAAAGAAGCAAATATCAGCATCAGAATCAGAACACTTAAGATTTGTAAATAATCATGGATTACCTGAGATAAGGCTCTGCCTTCCACCTTACTGCATGTTACAGTGGCTCCAAAATGAGTCAGACTTCAGTTTATTTAAAGTTATAGTCAAAAGATTGCTTCTTGTTGTAAAAGTACTGTGATCTCAAACGGGATATAATTTGGTGCTCAGCCAAAATTCAAGATAATTATTATACAAGCTGAATGTAATTTTACTCTCTCTAATTTCATTTTGTAAAACTGTTACCTGTTTTGCAGAGGTACTGAATCAAGAACACACAATATAGGTAACTTGTGAAAATAAATCATCACCTACAGAACAGATAGTATATCGTGGTAACTTCCAGTACTAATACAGACTCCAGTTAAATAAAAGAGTAAATAAATGTAAAGTTTTAGACATTGAAGTTAAAGCTCAGTACTCTTACTTTGCCTGGTGAGACTGGCTTGCTGGATGGTTAAGATCAAACTTTGAGATTGAGATTAAATATAGAGGCCAAGAAAACCCAGTATCTGGATCTTGCCCTCAGTCAGTCTGAATCCAGGAAACAAAAGGACTTTTCTAAGGAGCTTTGCAACTCTGGGTCACACGACCTCCTGATCAGGGGGATTCATGATACCACTAGAGGATGAAAAGCCAATCAATGCACCTGCTTCAGAGGAGGGTCATTGAAAAAGGGAGACATCCCTGATGCTTCCAAGGAAAACCACTTCATCAAGGAGATCCTACATAGTGAATGACACTAAAGGAACTAAGAAGCTACTCAAGTTCACCCCAGTGGTAACTCAGCTGACTCTTAAGAGACAGGAACAGGTCATTTTGATCAGCTTAATTTTGAGCACCTAGCAAAGCAGTTAAACCGAAAACATAGCCATTCTAGAGCATTTAAAAGAAATAATAGTTAAATGTAATTTAAGATGTACACTTGTGTTAGCCCACTAGAATAAAGACTGGAAACTACAAAAGAGAAATTCTTAGGCAAATGTGTCTGATTAACTATCAAATGAAACTGCCAGAGTCAGAAATTTTTAGTCAGTTTAAGTCCTACAGACCTTCCTAAGCAACACAGGTAGGCTTACTCTATATTTGCTAGTATGATTATCTAGCCCTAAGTAGCAGAAATAGAGATCTCTACTAAACACAGGTTATACCAATAAAAGTATATTTTACAGAAATCAGATGACATTAAGTAACTTAACTATATTTTTTGTGGACATCAATGATATTAAGAACTAAATGTTGTGTTTACTTTCCTGATAACCTGGACAATGTTAAAGTCCCCAAATAAAGGCCTTGTACTCTCCAGCCTTTGTTAGGCCTTGTTATGGGAAAAATTTCTCAGTTCTTCCACCCCCTGGTGACAGACTGACTTCTGTCATCTTCACAATATTCATTGGCATCTTCCAGATGCTGCAACATTTATTTTGTACTAATCTCATTTCAGTACTCATGTATTTTGTTTCTCTTTTATAGAAGCACCCACCATCAGATGACTTTGCAATCAACTCTTCCCCAACCAGATTTCTACCTTGGACCCCTTGATTGACACAATTTTTAAAATGAAATTTCAAACTGCTTGCCCCTCACTACCCCCTTCCAGCTCAAAGAAGCCAGAGCAGTCATTGCCCCTTTTCCATACAGCAGTAAGGAGTTCCTAAATCAAAAGGGGGCAAATGAAGCCAGAATTGGGGACAGGTAGGTAGTGTAGACATAGGGGATCAGGTCAAATTGAGGAAATAAAGGCTATGAAAGCCATCTGCCTCTGGAAGTTGGAAACTGCCCCTGGGAGAATGGAAATTTAAGAATCTCTGGAGCTCATTGATTGATTACAAAATTTGCCTGCCCTTATCAAGAACTGCAAGCAAGGAGCTGCTAATTAATACCCCCTGGGTCCTTGCCTGGCTAAATCACTTTGGCCCACCCCCTGCCCCTTCTGCTTCTTACTTTCTACATGTCACCTGCAATACCAGGCCTAGTCACATAGGCAAAATGGAGAGATAAGGGGGGAGAGAACTGGAGACCAAAAGGGATATTAACGTATAAAAAATGTAGGGTGTGCTCACTACTTGGGACTTTAGAACATCAGTCATGGCCCCCTTCTCCCTTACGGGAGAAGTCTGTATCATTAACTTTAAATAAAACTTGCTTAATATGCTTGCCTTGGCGTGCTTCTCTAATGTTCAAACTTGAACATTAGAAAGCAGAACTCATCACCGGTAAAAGGTGGTATCACCAGCACCACACATGTGTGTGTCATGCCAGCACCAATGCATGTGTGTGCCATCCCAGCAGCAATGTTTGTGGTTGTCATACCAGCACCACTGGTGGAATGTGGGTCTAAAGAACCAGAGCATGCACGTGTGTCATCCCAGCATCCCTTCAAGTTTGTAACCCATCACCACAGCATGTGTGTGTCATCCCAACTCCACTGCATGCATGTTGGTCTTCCCAGCACCAGGTTATGTGTGTGTGTTGTCCCAGCACTACTGCAAGCATTTGGGTTATTCCAGCACCAGTGTATGAGTGTGTGTCATCCCAGCAACACTACATGCACCACTCTGGTGAGTGGGTCATCGCAGCACCAGTGCATGCATGTGTGCATACCTGCAAGTGTGTGTAATGCCAACACCACTGCATGTGTGCATCATCACAACACCAATGATTGTGTGTGTCATTCCAAAATGAGCACATGTGTGTGTGATCCCTGTACCACTGCATGGGCATGTGTCATCCCACCACCACTACATATGTATGTCATTCCAGGACCACAGCATGTGTGTGTCATCCCAGGACCACAGCATGTGTGTGTCATTTCAGCACCAATGCATGTGGGTTTCAATCAAGCACCACCATGTGCATGTTGGCCATTCTAACACCAGTACATGTGTGTGTGAGTGTGTGTGTGTGTGTGTGTGTGTGTGTGTGTGATCCCAGCACCACTGCAGGCATGTGGGTCATCCCAGCACCAATGCATGGGTGTGTGTCATCCCAGCACCACTGCATGTGTATGTCATTCCAGGACCACAACAAGTGTGTGTCATTTCAGCACCAATGCATGTGGGTTTCTATCAAGCACCACCATGTGCATGTTGGCCATCCCAATACAAGTGCATGTGTGTGTGTCATCCTGGGACCACTGAAGTCATGTTGGTCATACTAGCACCAGTAATTGGGTGTGTGTCATCCCAGAAAAACTGCAGGCATGGAGGTTATGCCAGTACCAGTCCATGTGTGGGGTCATCCCAGCACCATTCCATTCATGTGGGTCATCCCAACACCAGTGCCTGCATGTGTCTTATCCCAGCATTCCTGCAAGTGTGTAATTCCAGTTCTGCTGCATCTGTGTGTCATTCTAGCACCAATTCAGGTGTGTGTCATTCCAGCACCAGTGCATGGGTGTTTGTCATCCCAATACCACTGCCAGCGTGTAGGTAATTCCACCACCAGTGCATCCCTGTGTCATTTCAGCATAATTTTATGAATGTGTTTCATCCCAGCACCCATTAATGTGTATATCACCCCAGCACAATACACGTGTCTGTGTCATCACATCACCAATGCATATATGTGTCATCCCAGCACCAGTGCATGTGTATGTGTCATTCCACCACCACTGCAAGCTGTGTGTCATCCCAGCGCCACTGCATGTGTGCATCATCCCAGCACCAATGCATGTGTGTATCATCCCATCACAAGTGCATGTTGGTCATCCCAACACCAGTGCATGGGTGTGTGTCATCCCAGAACCACTATAGGTGTGTGGGTCATCCTAGCCCCACTCCAGGCATGTGGGTCATCCCAGCACCAGTGCATACATGTGTGTCATCCCAATACCCACTGCAAGCATGTGGGTCATCACAGTACCAAGGCATTCATGTGAGTCATCCCAGAACCTCTGTATGTGTTTGTCATTCCAGCACCACTTCAGGTGGGTGGGTGATAACCGCACCAGTGCATGGGTGTGTGTCATCTCCACAGACTGCATGAACCACTGCCAGTGAATGGGTCATAGCAGGACCAGTGCATGCATGTGTGTCATTCAGGCACCAATACATGTGGGTGTCACCCCAGCAATATTGCCAGCATGTGGGTCATACCAGCACCATGTCATGCATGTTCATCATTCCTCCTGGTGTGTTGGTCATCCCAGCACCAGCAAATGCATGTGTGTCATTCCAGCACTTCAGTATGTGTGTGTCTTCCCAGCACCATTGCATGTTTGTCATTCCAACACCAATGAATGTGGGTGTCATTCCAGAACCACCGCAGTCATGTTGCTTATTCCAGATGCAGTGCATGCATATGTGCCATCCCAGTACTGTGGCAAGCAAGTGGGTCATCCCAACATCAGTGCATGTGTGTGTCATCCGAACGTACCTGCATGTGTGTAATATCAACCCCGCTGCATGTGTGTTTCATCCAACAACAATGCATATGTGTGTCATCCCAGTACCACTGCAGGCATGTTTCTCATTCCAGCACCAGAGCATGTGGGTGTGTCATCCCATAACCACTGGAGTCATGTGGCTCATTCCAGTACTAGGGCATGTGTGCGAGTCATTCTAGCAACCCTGCTTGTGTATTTCATTCCAAGACCACTGCATGTGTGTATCATTCCAGCAGCAATGCGTGTGGGTATCATTCCACGACCATTACAGGAATGTTGCTCACCCCAGCTCCAGTGCATGTGTGTGTGTCATCCCAGCACCACTAAATGCGTGTGGGTCAGCCCTCCACCACTGTATGTGTGTATGTCCTCCCAGCATACCTGCATGTGTGTGTAGTCTTAGCACCACTGCATGTGTGTGTCATCCCATCACCAATGCATTTGGGAGTCATCCCAGCACCACTGCAGGCATGTTACTCACCTCAGCACCAGTGCTTGGGTGTGTGTTATCCAGCACCACTGCAAGTTGTGTGTCATCCCAACACCCATGAATGTGTGTGAGTCATATCAGCACTTCTGCATGTGTATGTCATTTCATCACCACTGCATTTGTGTGTCATACTTGCACAAATGCATGTGGGTGTTATCCCAGCACCACTGCCAGCTTGCTGCTCACCTAGTGCCAGTACATACATGTGTGTCTCCTAGCACCACTGCAAGCATGTGTGTCATTTCAGCAAAACTTCTTGAGTATGTAATCCAAGCACTGAAGAAATTGTGTCATCCTAGCACCAATGCATGAGGGTGTTATACCAGCATAACTGCATGCTCATTCTCTCACCAGTTCATTTATGTGTAATCCCAGTACCACTTCATGAGTGTGTGGGTAATCAGAGCAACAGTGCATGCTTATGTGTGATGATCATCCCATCTTACCTGCTTGTGTGTGTAATCCCAACTCAGCTGCATATGTGTGTCATCCAAGCACCTTTGCATGTGTATCACCCTTGCACCACTGCATATGTGTGTCATGCTAACACCACTGATGACTTGTGGGTCTTCCCAGCTTGAGTGCACACATGCATGTCAACCCAGCAATATTTCATGTGCATGTGTCATCTCAGCAGTCATAAATGTGTCTGTCATACCAGAAGCACTGATTGTCTGTGTCATACAAGCACCCCTGCCTGTGGGTTTCATCACAGCACAATTGCAGGATTTTTCTCAACCCAGCACCAGTGCAAGTGTGTATATCATCCTAGAACCACTGCAGGCATGTGGGTAATCTCAGCATCAGTGCATGTGTATGTCATCCCAGCATACCTGCATGTGTGTAATCCCAGCAAGACTGTATATATGTTTCATCATAGCACCAATGCATATGTGTCACCCCAGAACCACTGTAATACTGAGGGTCATCCCAGTACCAGGACATGCATGTGAGTCATCCCAACACCTCTGCATGTGTAAGTCATCCCAAGACCACTTTATATGTGTATTATCTGAGCACCACTGAAGGCGTGTGGGTCATTCCTACACTAGTGTATGAGTGTGTGTCATCCCAGCATACCTGCATGTGTGTGTAATCTTAGAACAACTGCATTTATGTATTATCCCAGCACCACTACAGACATGCTGCTCACTTCAACACCACTGCAAGGGTGTGTGTCATCCCAGCACCAGTGGATGCATGTGTGTAATCACAGTACTGCTGCATGTGTGCATCATCTCAGCACCAATGCATGTGTGGGACTTCTAATTACAAGTGCATGTGTGTGTCATTGCAGAATCACACCATGTGTGTGTCTTTTGAGCACCAATGCAAATGGGTATCATCCAAGCATCACTGTGTACATGTTGGTATTTCCAGCACCCATGCAGCGTGTGTGTCATACAAGAACCACTGCAGTTGTGAGGGTCATCTCAGTACCATTACATGTGTGTGTGTCATCCCGGCATCACTGCAAGTTTATAAGTCAACACAGAAGCAGTGGATGGGTGTGTGGCATCTAAGCACCAATGCATGCACCATTGCTAGTAAGAGGATCATTCCAGTACCAGTGCATGGAGGTGTGTAATTCCTGCCAGAATGCGGGTCATCCCAGCACCACTGCATACATTTGTGCTTTCCCAGCAGCCCCTGCATATGTTTGCAATACCAGCACCAATGCATGTGTATCATCCCAGCACTACTGATGGCATGTTTCTCATCAAAACACCGGTGCATTTTTGTGTGCCATTGAAAAACCTCTTCAAGTGTATGAATCATCCCAGTACCAGGGCATGTGTATGTGTCATTCCACCATACCTGCATGTGTGTGTAATCCCAGCAACACTGCATGTGTGTGTCATCCCAGCAGCAATGCATGTGGTGTCAACCCAGCACCATGACCTAGGTGTGTCACTTGAGCAACAATGCATGTGGTTGTCATCTGAGCAACACTATGTATATGTGGGTCATCCCAGCACCATGTGTGCCTGATTGTCATTTCAGAACCACTGCAAGCATGTGGGTCATCCAAGAACCAGTGAATTTGTGTCTGTTATCCCAGCACCACTATAGATGTGCGGTTCACCAAGCAACAGTGCATGTGTGTGTGTCATCCCAGAATACCTGTATGTGTGTGTAATACCAGCACTGTTTCAGGTGTATGTCATCACAGGACCAATGTATTTGTGTCATCCCAGCAAAACTGCAGGCGTGCAGGTCATCCCAGCCCAGTGTTTGCATGTGTGTCATTAGAGAACCCCTACCTGTGTGTGTCATTCCCACACCACTGCATGCTTGTATCACTACAGCACAAATGAATGTGGGTGTCATCCCAGAACCACTGTGTGCATGTTGGTCATCCCAGTAGCAGTTCATGCATGTGTGTCATCCCAGAAACACAGGGATTTGGATCTTCCCAACAGGTGTACATTTGTGTGTCATCACAGCACAAAAGCAGGTATGTGGGTCATTCCAACACCAGTGCATGGGTGTGTGTCATTTCAGCACCAATGAATGCGTGTGTGTCATCCCTGCTATCATGTGGGTCATCCCATAAACAGTGCATATGTGTGTGTCATCCCAGCACCACTACAGTGGTGTGGCACATCCCAGGACCAGGGCATGTGTGTGCAAGCAACACAGTCAGTGAGTGGGTAATCGAGCACCAGTGCTTGTATGTGTCATACCAGCATACCTGCATATGTGTATAATCCTAGCACCAAAGCATGTGTGTGTCATCTCAGTACAAGTGCATATGTGTGTCATCCCAGCACCATTGCATGAATGTGTGTCATCCTGGAACCTATGCATGTGTATATCATCCCCTCACCACTGCATGTGTGTGTCATCCCAGCTGCAGGACATGTGTGTTTGTCATCCCAGCATACCCGTTTGTGTGTGTAATCCCAGCTCCGATGCATGTGTGTTTTATCCCAGGATCAATGCATGTGTGTGTCATTATAGCATCAGAGCATGTATGTGTTTCATCCCAGCACAAATTTATGAGTGTGCACCATTCAAGTACTCATGAATGTGTATGTCATACCAGCACCAGTGCATGTGTGTGTGTCATCCCAGCACCTCTGTATGTGTATGCACCAAAGCGTGTGTTTTTCTTCCAAGCACCAATGCATGCATATAACATCTCAGTCCCAATGCAGGTGCGTGGGTCATCCCAACACCAGTGTATGAGTGAGTGTCATCCCAGCACCACTGCATGCACAACTGCCATTGTGTGGGTCATCTCAGAACCAGTGCATACATGTTGTCATCCCAGCAACCCTGGATGTGGGTGTCTTACCAGCAACAGTGTGTATGTGTTTTATATGAGTGCCACTGCAGGAGTGATGGTCAGGTCAGCACCAGTGTATTCATGTGTGTCATGCCAGCACTACTGCAGGCATGTGAGCCCTCCCAGAAACCCTGGGCTTGTGTGCTATTCCAACAACATTTCAAGTCTGTGTATCATCCTAGAATCACTTTGGGGATGGATCATACAAGCACCCGTGCATGTGTGTGTCATCCCAACACCACTGCAGATGATTCTGTCATACCAGAACAACTGTGTGCATGTGTGTCATCCCAGAACCAGTGCATGTGTTTGTCCTTCCAACAACACTGTATTTGTTTGTCATTCCAGCACCACGACATGGTTGTGTCATTCCAGCACCAATGCATGCGGTGTCATTCTAGCAGCACTGTGTACATGGTGGTTATCCCAGCAGCAGAGCATGTGTGTGTTTCATCCCTGAACCACTGCAGGCAGAGGGTCATTCGAGCATTAGTGCATGGGTGTGTTTCATCCCAGCACCACTGCAAGTGTGTGGGTCATCCAAACACCACTGGATGTGTGTGTCATTCCACCACCTCTGCAGGCATGTGGGTCTTTACAGAACCAGTGCATGGGTGTGTTTTATCCCAGCACCACTGCATGTGTATGTCATTCCAGGATCACTGAAGTCATGTGGGTGATCATAGCACCAGTGCATGTGTGTGTCACACCAGCATTTCTGCATGTTTGTGAAATCCCAGAACCACTACACATGTGCATATTTTCAGCAACAACACATATGTGTGTCATTCCAGCACCAGTAGGTTGGTGTCATTCCAGCACTTGTGCATGTGTGTGTCATCCCTAGCACAACTGCATGGGTGTGCCATTCCTCTATAGATGCATGTGGGTGTCATTCATGCACCACTGTGTGCTTGCAGATTATCCCAGCACCAGTGCATGCATGTGTCATCCCAACCACTCCAGGCATGTGGTTCATCCCACCAAAAATACTTGTATGTGTGTCATCCCAGCACCTTTCATGTACCCCTGCCAGTGAGTGGGTCATCCCAGCAGCAGTGCATGTGTGTGTCATCTGAGCACATCTGCATGTGTATGCCATCCCATCACCAGTGCATAGGTGTGTCATCACAGCACCAATACATATGGTTGTCATACCAGCACCACTGCATGCATGTTGATCATCCCAGCACCAGTTCCTGTGTGTGTGTGTGTGTCATCCCAGCACCACTGCATGCATGTGGGTCATACCAGCACCTTTGCATTCATGTGTGTCATTCCAGCATAACTGCATATGTGTGTAATCCCAGCACCTCTGTACGTGTGTCACCCCAGGATGGACAGGAACATTGTTTGTCATCCATGCACCACTGCAGGCTTGTGGGTCATCCCAGCATCAGGAATATTTATGTGTCATCACAGACCCATGAATGAGTGTGTTTTACCAGCACAACTGTAGGTGTGTGTCATCCCAGCACCAAAGCTGGTGCATGTCACCCCAGCACAATTGTGGGCATGTGGTTCATCCCATCACCAATGCATGCATGTGTGTCATCCCAGCAACCCTGCATGTGTGAGTAATTCCAGCACCATTGCATTTATGTGTCATCCCAGTACAAATGCATGTGGGTGTCTTCCCAGCACCACTGTAGGCATGTTACTCATCCCACCACCAGTGTATATGTGTGTGTCATCCCAGCACTACTGCAGGTGTTTGGGTCATCTCAGCATCAGTGCTTGTGTGTGTGTCATCCAAGGACCACTGCATGCACCACTGATGGCAAGTAGGTAATTCCACCACCAGTGCATGCATGTGTGTTTTTCCAGCACCTCTGCATGTGTATGTCATCCCATTCCCACTGCATATGTGTGTCATTACAGCACCGATGCATATGGGTGTCTGTCCAGGACCACTGTAGAAATGTTGCACATCCCAGCACCAGTGTGTGCATCTGTGTCATCCCAGGACCTCTGCATATGTATGTCATCCAATCACCACTGAATATGTGCATCACCCCAGCACCAGTACATGTGTGTGTCATCCCAGCATCAATGAAATTGTGTGAGTCATCCCAACACCTGAGCATGTGTGTGTCATCCAAGCATACCTGCATGTGTGTGTAATCCCACCTCCACTGCATGTGTATTTCATTCCAGCACCAATGTTTTGTTTGTCATCCCAGCACCTCAGCATGTGTATGTCATCCCAAGACCAAAGCATGTGTGTGTCATCCAGCACCAATGCATGTGTTTGTCTTCTCAGCACCAGTGCATGCACATGTGTCATCCTGGTTCCAATGCAGGCTTGTCGGTTATTCCAGCACCAGGGTATGGGTGTGTGTCTTCCCAGCACCACTGCTTCTATCACTGCCAGTGGGTGGGTCATCCCAGCACCAGTGCATACATACTGTCATCCCAGCAACACTGAATATGGGTGTCATACCAGCAACAGTATATATGTGTATTATTCCAGTACCATTGCAGGAGTGACTATCATCCCACACCAGTACATTTATGTGTGTCATGCCAGCACCTCTGCAAGTGTGTGAGCTCTCCCAGAACACCTGGTATTGTATATAACCCCAGCACCCTTTCATGTTTGAAACATGTGTCATTCCAGAACCCCTTCAGGGTTGGGTCATCCAAGCAACTTTGCATGTGTGTGCCATCGCATCACCACTGCAGATGTGTCTGTCATCCCAGGATCATTGTGTGTGTGTGTGTCATCCCAGAACCAATTCATGTGTGTGTGTGTCATCCCAGTTCCCATTAATGTGTGTGTCATAACAACACCAATGTAAGAGGGTATCATCTAAGCACTACTGCCAGCATGTGGGTTATCCCAGAACCAGCTCAGGAATGTGTGTCATCCCTGCAAGTGAGTGGTTCATGCCAATGCCAGTGCATGCATGTGTGTTATCCCAGCACCCCTGCATGTATGCATCATTCGAGTACCACTGCATGGGCATGTCATTCCATCACCAATGCATGTGGGTGTCATGCAAGCACCACTGCTGCATGTTGTCATCTGAGCACCAGTGCATGTGTGCCTGTCGTCCCAGCACCACTGCAGGCATGTTTGTCATCACAGCACCAGTACATGTGTGTGTGTCCTCCCAGAACCACTGTGTGAATGTTGGTAATTTCAGAACCAGTGCATGCATATGTGTCATCCCAGCACCACTGCAGGCATGTGGATCATCAAAGCAAAAGTTCATGCATGTGCATCATCCCAGCATACCTCCATTTGCATGTAGTCCCATCATCACTGCATGTGTGTGTAGTCCCAGCATGAGTGCATGCGTGTGTGATACCAGTACCACTGCCGTCATGTGGGTTATACCACCACTAGTGAATGCATGTGTTTTATCTCAGGATCACTCCTTGGGTATGCCCTTCCAGCATCAATTCATGCATGTGTCACCCCAGCACCACTTTGAGTATGTAGGTAATCCCAGCACCAGTGCATGTGCATGTGCATTCCATCACCTCTGCATGCATGGATGTCATCCAATCACCACTGATTCCTGTTTATTGTCACAGAACAAGTGCATGCATGCTGTCATCCCAGGACCAATGAATGTGGGTGTATTCCCAGAACCACTACAGGCAGGTGGTTCAAACCACTCAGAGTATGCATATGTGTCATCCCAACACCATTGCATGCATGTGTGGTATCTAAGCAACCCTGAATATGTGTGTCATCCAAGCAACATGGGTTTGGAATATGTGTGGGTCATCCTAGCATCAATACATGTGTGTCATTCCAGTCCCACTGCATGAATGTGTTTTTCCAGCACATGTACATCTGTGTGTCATACCAACACCTCTGCATGTGAGTGTAATCCTTGCACCACTGCCTGCATATGTGTCATCCCAGCACCACTGCATGTGTGTGTCATCTAGGCACCCAAGCATGTATGTGTTATCCCAGTAACACTGCAGTGTGTGTCATTCCAGCACAAAATCATGTGTGTGTCATCCCAGCACCACTGCATGACTGTGTGTCATTCCAGAACATCTGCAGGCATGTTCATCATCCCAGCAGCAGTGCATGCATGTGTGTCATTCCACCAAACCTGCATGGGTGTCTTATCAGCATCACTGTTCGTGTGTCATTCCCACAGCAATGCATGTGGGTGTCATCCCAGCACCACTGTGTGCATGTTGATATTCCTAGCACCAGTGCATGTGTGTCATGCCAGAACCACTACAGGGATGTGTGTCATCCCAGCACCCGTGAATGGTGTATGTCATCTCAGCATACCTGAATGTATGTGTCAATACAGCACTACAATTTTGGTGTGTCATTCCAGCACAAATGCATGTGTGTCCTTCATCCCAGCATCAATGCATCCTTGTTTGTCATCTCAGCACCAGTGCATATGTGTGTGTCATCCCAGGAACCCTGAATGTGTGTGATATTGAAGCAGCCCTGAATGTTGGTGCCATCCCTGAACCGACTGCAGGTGATTGGATCATCCCAGCACCAGTGCATGGATATGTTATCCCAGCACCACTGCATGCATGTGAGTCATTCCAGCACTACTGCATGGGTTTTTGTCATTCTAGCACAACCGTATACCTGTCTTTCATCACAACACTGGTGCATGCATGTGTTATACCAGCAGCAGTGCATGTGCGTGTGTCATTCTACCACCCCTGAATGTGTGTGTGTGAGATCCATTAAGCCCATAATGTGTGTGTCATAGCAGTCAACATAAATATGTGTTTCATCCCAGCACCATTGCATATGTGTCTCATTCCAGCACCTCTGCATGTGTGTGTCATTCCAGCACCAATTGATGTGTGTGTCATCTGAGCACTACTGTAGGCTTGTGAGTCATTCAAGGTCCTTTGCATGTGTGTGCCATCCCAGCAACCCTGCATGTGTGTGTGTCATTGAAGCAACTGCATATGTGTGTCATTCCAGCAACAATGGATGTGTGTGTCATCACAGCACTAATGCAGGCATGATTCATCCCAGTTTCAATGAATGTGTGTGTATCATCCCAGCACCACTACAGTCTTGTGGGTCATCCCAGCACCAGTGCATGTGTGTGCCACCCCAGTACCCCTGCAAGTTTGTGTCATCCCAGCACCACAGCTTTTGTGTGTCATCATAACCACAATGCATGTGGGTGTCATGCCAGCACCACTAAAGTCATTTGGGTCATCCCAGCACCACTGCATGAGTGTGTCATCCCCAATACCTACATGTGTGTATCATTGCTGCACAAATTAAAGTGTGTGCCATGTCAGCATGACTACCAGCGTGTGGGTCATCCCAGCACCAGGGCATGAGTATGTGCCATCCCATCACCTCTGCATGCATGGATGTCATCCAATCACCACTGGTTTCTGTGTGTCTTCACAGCACCTGTGCATGCATGTTATCATCCCAGGACAAATGGATGTGGGTGTCTTCTCAGAACTGCTACAGGTGGGTGGTTCAAACCAGACTCAGAGTATGCATGTGTGTCATCCCAGCGCCAGTGCATGTGTGTGTGGTATCCCAGCAACCCTGAATGTGTGTCATCCAGGTATCATGGCATGTGTGAGTTGTCCCAGTAATGCTGCAGCGTGTGTCATTCCAGCACAAATTTATGTGTGTGTCATTCCAGCATCACTGCATGAGTGTGTGTCATCCCAGAACACCTGCAGGTGTGCTCATCATCCAAGAAGCAGTGCATGCATGTGTGCCATTCCACCACACATGCATTTGTGTGTCATATTTGCACCATTGTTTGGGTGTGTTATTCCAGCAGCAATGCATGTACGTGTCATCCCAGCACCACAGCGTGCATGTTGGTGTTCCTAGCACGACTGCATGTGTGTGTCATCCAAGAAACACTGCATGTGTTTGTGTCATTCCTAAACCAGTGCATGTGTGTGTTTCATCCCAGAACAATGACAGGTGTGTGTCATCCCAGCACCAGTGCATTGTGTGTGTCATCTCAGCAACCTGAATGTGTGTGTCAACCCAGCATGACGGTTTTGCTGTGTCATTCCAGCACCAATGCATGTGTGTCCTTCATCCCATCACCAATGCATGCCTGTTTGTCATCTCAGCACCATTGCATATGTGTCATCCCAGCAATCCTGGATGTGTGTGTCATTGAAGCACTCCTGAATGTTGGTGTCATCCCTGAGCCACTGAAGGTGTTTGGATCATCCCAGCACCAGTGCATGGGTATGTCATCCCAGCACCATTGTATGCATGTGAGTCATTCCAGCGCTACTGCATGGGTTTTTGTCATCCTAGCACATCGGTATTCCTGTCTGTCATTCCAACACCAGTACTTTCATGTGTGTCATACCAGCACCACTGAATGTGTGTGTGTGTCATTCTATCACCCCTGTATGTGTGTGTGATCCATTAACCCCATAATGTGTGTGTCATAGCAGTCAACATAAATATGTGTTTCATCCCAGCACCACTGCATATGTCTCAGTCTAGCACCTCTGCATGTGTGTGTCATTTCAGCATCAATTGTTGTGTGCATCATCCAGGCTCTACTGCAGGTTTGTGAGTCATCCAAGGTCTTTGCATGTGTGTGTGTCATCCAAGCACCAATGCAGGGATGGGTGTCATCCCAGCACCCCTGTATGTGGGTATTATTCAAGGAACTCTGCATATGTGTGTCATTCCAGCACCAATGGATGTGTGTATCATCCCAGCAGTAATGCAGGCATGAGTCAACCCTGTTCTGGTGCATGGGTGTGTGTCATCCCAGCACCACTACAATCATGTGAGTCATCCCAGCATAAGTGCATCCCTGTGTGTCATCCCACCACTTCTGAAGAGATGTTTTATGCAATCGCCACTGCATGTGTGCTTTATCCCAGCACCAATGCATGCAGGTGTTTTGCCAGCACCAGTGCACACCTGTGTGTCATTCCAACACTCCAGAATATGTGTGTCAAGCAATCACCACTGCTTTTCTGTGTCACCCAAGCAACAATGCATGCAGGTGTCATCCCAGCATCAGTTCATTTGTCTCATTCCAGTACACCTGCATATGCGAGTCATTCCAGCACCACTGCCAGCATTTGGGGCATCCCAGCACTAGTGCATGCATGTGAGTCATCCCAGCACCACTGTACACTTTTGTGTCATGGGTGCCTGTGGGTCATTGCAGCACCAATGCAAGCATTTTGGTGTTCCCAGCACCAGTGCATGTGTGTGCATCATCTGAGAACTTCTGCAGGCAAATGGGTCATCCCAGCCCCAATGCATCAGTGTGACAGCACAGTACCCCTGCATTTGTGTGTCCTCTCTGCTCAAATGCATGTGTTTTTCATCCCAGGAACAATGCATGTGTGTGCCATTGCAACACCACAGAAGGGTGTGGTTCTATCCATCTCCAGTGCATGTGTGTGTGTCATCCCAGCACCATTGCAGGCGGTTGGTTTATCCCAGTACCACTGCATGTGTGTCTGTAATCTCAGCACCACTGTATTCATGTGTGTCATCCTAGCACCAGTGCACATGTGTGTGTCATCCCAGCACAACTAAATACGTGTGTGATCCATATTGACACCAGAAAGTGTGTGTCATCACAGAAAACCTGAATATGTATGTCACACAAACACCCCTAAATGTGTGTGTAATTCCAGCACTGCTGATTGAGTGTGTCATCCCAGAAAAAATGCATGGATGTGTCATTACAGCACCAATGCATGTGGGTGTCATCACAACACCACTGCGTGAATGTTGGTATTCCTAGCACCAGTGCATGTGTTTGTGAAATCCCAGAACCACTAGGTGAATGTGGATAATCACAGCATCTGTGCATGCATCTGTCATTTCAGAGCCACTACAGGGTTGTGGGTCATCCCAGCACCAGTGCATGGGCGTGTGTCACCCCAGAATCACTGGATGTGCTTCTGTCATCCCAGTACCACTATATGCATGTGTGTCATCCCAGCACCAGTGCATGTGTGTGGGGGATCCCAGCACCCCTAAATGTGTGTGTCCTCAAAGCACACCACTATGTGTGTCATACCAAAACACCTGAATATGGATTTCACATCAACATCAATGCATGCTTGTGTCATTCCAGCACTACTGCATGTGTGTGATTAATTCCAGTTCCAATGCATGCGTGTTTGTCATTCAGCACAACTGAAGGTCTGTGGTTCTTCCCAGCACAACACAATGTTTGTCATTCCAACATGAATGTCTTTGTAGAACCACTCATTTGGTATATCAGCCCAGCAGCACTGCAAATGGGTGTCATCCCAGCACCACTGCAGGCCTTTTGCTCCTCTCAGAACCAGTGCAAGAACTTGTGTCATCCCAGCACTACTGCAGGCATGTGGTCATCACAGCACTAGTGCATGTGTGTGTGTCATCCCAGAACCACTGCAGGCTTGTGGGTCACCGCAGATCCAATGAATGTGTGTGTGTCACCTCAACACCTCCACATGAGTGTCTGTCATCCCAGCACCAATGCATGCATGTGTGTCATCCCAGCACTTCTACATGTGTGTTTTATTCCAGCACCAGCGCTGGTGTGTGGTTCATTCCAGCACCAGTGCAAGCGAGTGTGCAATCTCAGCACATCTACTTGTGTGTGTCATCCCAGTACAATTTCATGGGTGTGTCATTCCAGTACCAATGCATGTGGTTGTCATTCCAGCACCACTGTTTTTCTTTTGGTTTTCCCAGCATAAGTACATGCATGAGTGTCAGCCTAGAACCACTGCAGGCATGTTGGTCATCCAAACACCCCTGCATGTGCTTTTCATTCCAGTATGAATGCATGTGTATGTCATTTCAGCACAAATATATGTGTGCATATTCCCAACCCCACAGATGGGGTGTGGTTTATCCTAGCACCAGGGCATGGGTGTGTTTTATTCCCAGCAGCCCTGCACTCATGTGCCATTCTAGTACCAATGCATGTGTGTAATCCCAGTCCCAGTGATGGGATGAGGTTCATCCCAGCACCAGTGCATGTGTGGGTGTCCGCCCAGCACCAATGCATGTTTGTGTCCTCCTAGCACCACTGCAGACATGTAGATAATCCCAGCACCACTGCAAGCATGTGTGGATCATTGCAAAACCAACACATGTGTGTGTCATCCAAGCACCACTGCTTGCATGTGTGACATCTCAGCACCAGTGCTTGTGTGTATGCCATCCCAGCATACATGACATGTGTGTGTCATCCCACCACAACTCCATGGATATCATTCCAGCACCAATGCATGCAGGTGTCTACTTAGTACCACGGCATGCTTGTTGATGTTCCCCACACCACTTCATTCATGTGGGTTCCCAGAAACACTGCAGATTGTGGTCACCACAGCACCAGTGCATTTATTTGTATCGTCTCAGAACCACTGAATGATTGTGGGTCATCCCCAAACCAGTAAATGGATGTGTGTCATCCCAGCACCAGTGCATGTGTAAGTGTCATCTCAGCACCCTGCATGTGTGTATCATCCCAGCATCACTGCATGGGTGTGTCATTCCAAAACCAAAGCATGTGGGTGTCATCTGAGCAACAATGCATGCATGTTGTTCATCCAAGCATTGTTGGATTCATGTTTGCCATCCCAGAACCACTGCAGGCATGTGGGTCATCACAGTACCAGTGCATGCAAGTGATTCATCCCAGCAACACTGCAAGCATGTGTGTTATCTCAGCACCCCTGCTTGTGTATGTCATTACAATACCAATGCATGTGTGTGTCATCCCAGCACTACTACAGGCATGTTGGTCATCCCAGCTCTAGTGCAAGTTTGTCATCCCAGCACCACTGGAGGAATGTGGATCATCCCAGCAACACTGCATGAATGTGGGTCAATGCTGCACCCCAGAAGGTGGATGGGTCATCCCAACACCAGTGCATATGTGTAATACCAGCATAACTGCATGCACTGTGTCATCCCAGCACCAATGCATGTATGTGCCATCTAAGAACCACACCGTGCATGATTGTAATCCCAGCACCAGTGCACATATCTTGTATTCTCATCACACCCAAATGAGTGTGTGATCCAAGCATCCCATAATGTGTGTCATCTGATCCAACTTGAATATGTATGTCATCCCAGTACCACTGTATGTGTGTTTCATTCCAGCACGTCTGAATGTAGGTTTCATCCCATAACCAATGCAATTGTGTGTCATCCCAGCACCACTGCAGTAGTAAGGGTCATCCTAGAACGAGTGCATGCATGTGTGTCATCCCAGCACACCTCACGTGTGTTTCATCCTAGTACCTCTGCATTTGTTTTTAATCTCAACACCACTGCATGTGTGGCATCCCAGCACTCCTGCATGTGTGTTCCAGTCCTGAACCTCTGCATGTGTGTGCAATCCCAACACCACTGCATGTGCGTTTCATTCCAGCACCCCTGCATATGTGTATGATAACAGCATGAATGTATTTGTGTGTCATCCAAGCAGCACAGATGGAAAGTGGTTTATACCAGCATCAGTGCCTGCATGTGGGTCATCCCAGCACCCCTGAAAATGTGTGTCATGCCAACACCACTGCCTGTGTGTATCATCCAAGCACAAATGCATGTGTGTGTCATACCAGCAACAGGGCTCTGCACAGAGTCAACCACCAAGCCCTGGACCGAGCGGTGGGCCCAGCCCACAGGCGGCTTCTGGGGTCAGATCAGAGTAGCCAGAGAATTCCCCAAGCAGCCCTGCTCCCTCTGGCAGCAGGAGGGTTCTCCAGCCAGCTCCTTGGAGCAGATCCGCCCAGTAAGAGCTTTTCCGCACAGAGCCAGCCCCAGCCCTGAACCCAGTAGTGAGCTATGGGCAACTTTCTTTGGAAGCACTGCATTATCAAGTTTCTCCAAGACTTTCAGGCTACTGAAGCCTGGGAGGTGATATACTGGACTCTACAGGGACAAAATAAGCCAAAGAGGAAATCTGCAATATCTCAGAGTCCCACTAATATATGACCAATATGAGAAAATGAGGAAAGAATATGTCCCAAACAAACCTAGATACTATATCAATAAAATCCAATGACAGCACAGCAGAAGAAATGTAAGAAAGGGAGTTCAGAATGTACATAACTAAAACAATCAGGGAAGCAAATAAGGAGATGAAAGAGCAAATGCAGGTATTGAAGGAAAGAAGAAAGAGCAAATGCAGGCATTGAATGACCACACCAATGAACAATTAAAAGACCAAATATGAGAAGCAAAACATCATATCAATAAAGAGTTAGAGATACTGAAAAAAAAAAAACAGAAATCCTTGAAATGAAGGAAACAATAAACCAGGTTAAAAACTTCATAAAAAGCATAATCAATAGGATAGAACACCTGGAAGACAGAACCAGAACCTCAGTCATTGAAGAAAAAATATTTAATCTTGAAAACAAAGTTGAACAAACAGAGAAGATGGTAAGAAATCATGAACAGAATCTACAAGAATTTTGCAATATCTTGAAAAGGCCAAATTTAAGAATTATTGGGATTGAGGAAGGCTTAGAGAAATAAACCAAAGGAATGTACAATATATTCAATGAAATAATAGCAGAAAATTTCCCAAATCTGAAGAATGAAATGGAAAACCAGTTACAAGAGGCTTCTAGGACTCCAAACACATAAAATTACAACAGACCCACACCAAGGCACATTATTATGAAAATACCTAAACATACAAAATAAAGAGAGAATTTTAAAGGCCACGAGAGAAATGGGTCAAATTACATTCAGGGGGAAACCAATAAGAATATCATCAGATTTTTCAATCCAGACCCTAAAAGCTAGAAGGGCCTGGAACAACATTTACCAAGCGCTGAAAGAAAACGGATGCCAACCAAGAATCTTATACCCAGCACAACTTACTTTCAGATTTGATGATGAAATAAAATCCTTCCCATGATAAACAAAAGCTAAGGGAATTTACAAAAAGAACATTACATTACATTACAAAAAGAATTTACATTACAGAACATTATCAGCAAAATATTCCATGAGGAAGAGATGAAAAACAGTGATGCAAATCAGCAACGGGAGAAACTAGCCTAAAGGAATAGCCAAATAAAGGAGAAACCAAATCATGTCAAAAAACAAAAATGAGTCAAATGACTGGGAATACAAATCATATCACAATAATAACCCTGAATGTTAATGGCCTGAACTCATCAATCAAAAGACATAGACTGGCAGATTGGATTAAAAGAAAAAATCCAACAATTTGTTGCCTGCAAGACTCATCTAATAGAAAGAGATACCCACAGACTAAAGGTGAAAGGATAGGAAAAACCATACCACGCACATGGATGTAGCAAAAAAGCTGGAGTATCCATCCTCCTTTAGATGATGTGGACTTCAAGCCAAAACTAGTCAGAAGGGATAAAGAAGGACATTACATAGTGCTTAAGAGAAGCATAAGTCAGCAAGACATAGCAATCATAAATATCTATGCCCCAAACATTGGCTCATCCACTGTACGTCAAACAAATCCTTCTCAATTCCAGAAATAAAATACACCACAACAAAATAATAATAGGCGATTTTTACACACCTCCCTCACCACTGGATAGATCTTCCAAACAAAAATTGAAAAAAGAAACCATAGATCTCAATAACACAATCAATAATTTAGACTTAATGGACATATATAGAATATACCATCCAACAAAGAATGAATATACTTTCTTCTCAGCAGCACATGGATCCTTCTCTAAAATAGACCATATTTTATGCCACAAAGCTACTGTTAGCAAATACAAGAAGATAGAGATACGACCTTGTATTCTATCAGATCATAATGGATTGAAATTAGAAATAAATGACAGGATAAAAAAACTAAAACTTCTCCAATTCCTGGAGATTAAGTAATAAAGCTATTATATGATGAATGGATGACAGAATATATCAGGAGGGAAATAAAAAATTCTTAGAAGTAAACAAGAACAAAAACACATCACATCAAAATCTCTGGGACACTATGAAAGCAGTACTTAGAGGAAGATTTATTTCATGGGGCACATTCAATAAAAGAAGTAAAAATCAACAAATAAACGAGTTAACACTACAGTTCATCCCTTGAAAAAGAAGAGCAGAACAACATCAAAAGTAGTAGAAATCAGGAAATAGTTAAAATCAGAGCTGAAATCAACGAAATTGAAACAAAAGAAACAATCAGAAAAATTACAAAATAAGTAGTCGGTTCTTTGAAAGAATATACAAAATTGATAAACCCGTAGTCACACTAACAAAGAGAAAGAGGGAGAAAACTCAAATTACTAAAATTCAGAATGAAAAAGGAAATATCACAACAGACACGAGTGAAATACAAAACATAATTAGAAGCTATTTTAAAAATCTATATTCCAACAAAACAGAAAACCTCGAAGACATCAACAAGTTTCTAGAGACATATGAATTACCTAAACTGAACAAGGAGGATGTACACAGCTTAAATATAATCAATTTCAAGCAATGAAATAGAAGAGGTCATCAAAAGCCTACCAACAAAGGAAAGTCTGGGACCAGATGGGTTTTCAGCTGAATTCTACAAAACCTTTAAAGAAGAGCTCATTCCAATACTCCTCAAACTATTCCATGAAATAGAAGAGGAGGGAACCCTCCCAAACACACTATATGAAGCCAATATCACTCTGATACCTAAACCAGACAGAGACACATCGAGGAAAGAAAAGTTCAGACAAATATCCTTAATGAATATTGATGCAAAAATTCTCAACAAAATTTTAGCTAATTGTATACAAAAATATATTAAAAAGATAGTGCACCATGATCAAGTGGGTTTTATCCCAGGGATGCAAGGTTGGTTCAACATCTGGAAATCAAAAAATCATTGACCATATCAACAGACTTAAAGTTAAGAATCACATGATTATTTTGATAGATGCAGAAAAAGCATTCGATAAAATACAGCATCCCTTCATGCTCAAAACACTAGAAAAAATAGGGATAGTGGGAACATTCCTTATCATTGTAAAGGTCATCTACACTAAGCCCATGGCCAATATCATTCTAAATGGTGAAAAACTGAAAGTATTCCCCCTAAAAACTGGAACCAGGAAGGGATGCCCTCTTTTACCACTTCTATTCAACATTGTCCTTGAAACTCTAGCCAGAGCAATTAGACAAACCAAAGAAACTAAAGGGATACGAATAGGAAAAGAAGAACTCAAACAATCCCTGTTCGCTGATGACATGATTATATATTTAGAGGAACCAGGAAATTCCACCAGAAAATGTTTAGAACTCATATGTGAATTCAGTAAAGTAGCAGGAT